>NC_056731.1:16897049-17057049 GCF_019279795.1 Protopterus annectens
GTACAAGGCAAATAATAATTTCCAAACATTTAGACCAACTACTGCAGAAGAAGGGGCAACAGGCGGAGGTGGATCAACCTACATAAACAGTAAGCACACCAAGATTGATCAAACAATATGACATGCGTCAGCTACTCCATGTCCATCTACCTTAGATAATGTCCAATATCATATCCTTGCTAGCTATGGATCCCTGTCTATGACCTAGGATTACCATACCATGTATCTAAATGTACTGGAGTCACTCACAATTCAGTCCAACACAATCCATGTGTGATTTGACTGTCCCACCATACACTGGGATACATACACAACCACTAACATGCAGGATCAAAGATTCCTTGATTTTGTTAATGCAAACACCCGGGAATAGCTAATTTCCACATCTACTAGGGTTGCAAATATCCTGCATCTTTTACTCACAAATATGAGAGAAAGTTACACCCCTTCCCCATGTAATGTCCTCACTGGTCAGATCAGATCACAAAGCTGTCTCCCGGGAAATAAATATAAAGGGTGAACTCCCAGCAAACCTCAGAACCTTTAAGGACTTTTTAATTCCTATGTACCTTTTATTAAGTGGTGGCATAGCTAAATTCCAAGCCTAACAAAACTCAGAGAACATGGTGGCCTATGCTAAAGTGTTTATAGAAAACCTGTACAAACATGTAAATAACCACATGGACACAGTAATACCAAAAGTACAGTTTTGTACCTACCATAAATGTAGATGTTCGAGGATCCACATTGCTGCAGTCCTAACACTTGGGTAGTCCGCTGTCCCAGTCGGCCCGAATACCAAAGTATATGGCTGACGTCGGTCAAGGCGCATTAGTCTGACGTCAGGACGTCAGGGTACAAATGCGCATGACCGACGTCATATCCTCAGACTTTTCTTGCCCCAGATGTCAGAAGACCCTAAAAAGATAAGGCCAAAACCAAAAAACACCAAACACTCCTGCACCAAATATATGTACAATATATACAAAATTACAAGAGTATAACCTCACCCACACAACCACCCCTAAACACAGAGGGGAAGGAGGGAGGGTAAATTGGACTGCAGCAATGTGGATCCTCGAACATCTACATTTATGGTAGGTACAAAACTGTACTATGTTCTTCATTCCACATTGCTGCAGTCCTAACACTTGGGTAGAATCCCAAAGCAGAGGTAAGGGAGGCTGGCAAATCATAAAGAAGCAGGAGCTGTCAACATGCCTTGCAAAATAGCTGTGGCAAAACCAGCCCTAGATTTAGAGTAGAGAGGAAGGTGGTAATGCTTAGAGAAAGTATGCACTGAACTCCAAGTAGCTGCCTCCAAAATATCCTTAGTTGCCACCCCTTAGAAATGCTGTTGAAGTGGCAGTAGCCCTAGTGGAATGAGGCCTAATCCCAGCTGGAATCTCCTTGCCATGATGGGAATAACAAAATGCAATGCAAAACCCAATCCACTTAGAAATAGTTTGTTTTGACACAGGCTTGCCCTGAGAACTCAAAGCAAAAGAAACAAACAACTGCTGAGACTGCCTAAAATCCTTAGTCCTGCTTAAATAATAACGCAACTGCCTGTGTACATCTAAAGTGTGCAAAATCTTTTCCCCCTTATTTTGGGGATCTGCATAGAAAGTAGGCAAATGAATAGTTTGGTTTAAAGCCACACTAGAAACCACCTTAGGCATAAAGGAAGGATTAGTACGTAATGATACCCTATCCTTATGGAAAATCAAAAAAGGCTCAACCGCCATAAGGGCCTGCAATTCAGAAACCCTTCTTGCAGAAGTAATGGCCAACAAAAAAGCAGTCTTCCATGACAAGTATTTCAAGTCAGCAGTAGCCGCAGGCTCAAAAGGTTGTAGAGTAAGTTTCTCCAACACAAAATTGAGATCCCAAGCAGGAGTAGGAGCTCTACGAGGGGGCCTTATATTCTTTGCCCCTCTAAGAAATTGCTTGAACAAAGGATGAGAAAACAATGGTGGGTCACAATCATAGTGAGCTGAAATTGCTGCAGCATGAATCTTAATGGAAGAGAAAGACAAACCTTTGTCCAATAACTCAGTAAGATATTGAAGAGCCACACTCAAATTAGGCTCAGAAATCTCCAAATTCTTTGCTGCACTCCAAAATAAAAATCTCTTCCATTTTTCTGCATACACTTTCCTTGTACTAGGTCTTCTGGCTTCCATAATCACATTTAAAACTTGTTGAGGAAGTTGAGACCTGCTGTGTTTCAAAACAGAATATGCCAGGCTGTTAGATGAAGAGAGTGAAGCTTGACATTGAGTAGATGACCGTCCCTCTGAGACAACAGGTGCGGAATCAAAGGTAAAGGCCATGGAGGCTTCCTTACCAGACTCCTCAGTAACGGGTACCAGTGTTGCCGAGGCCAATCTGGAGCTATTAAAATCATCCTTGGCTTGTCTTGTCTGACCTTTAGGAGCACCTTTGGGAGAAGAGGCAGAGGTGGAAAGGCATACACATGAAGATTTTTCCAACTGAAAGAAAGAGCATCCACTTTCCAAGCTGTGTGATGAAACCTTTTGTGCAAAACTTTGGCAGCTGGTGGTTTAGTGGAGAAGCAAACAGATCTATGTCTGGAGTTCCCCATGACACTGTCAATTTCGAAATACATGAAGATCCAGTTTCCATTCGTGGGGATCCATGATTTGTCTGCTTAACACATCTGCTAAGGAGTTCTGTGCTCCCGGCAGAAACCTTGCCTGAAGAGTTAGTTGCAAGCTGAGCGCAGTCTCCCATAAAATCATTGCTTGCCTGCATAACGGGTAAGAATGTGTTCCCCTTGTTTGTTGATGTACCACATGACAGTTGTGTTGTCTGTTAGAATCAACACCTGCCCTGGAAGAAGTAACTCCTTGAAAGCCATTAATGCAAACTGGACTGCTAACATCTCCTTCATGTTGATATGTAGATGCTGTAGTCTGGCAGGCCACTTGTCTTGTATCCACTTTCCATTCAGATGAGCTCCCAAGCTATGTCTGAGGCATCTGTCGTTAAAATCTGACTCGCCTCTGGCCGGGTCACAGAGAGTCCCTTGTTTAGGTGACATTCCTGAGCCCACCACAAAAATTCCTTTTGAATGCAAGGTATTATTTGAATGACAGTGTCCAAATCCTGGCAGTGCTGTGTCCATACATTTTGAGATACCATTGCAGCTTCCTCATATGCAGTTTGGCATTGGGAAGCACCAGAATACAAGATGCCATGAACCCTAAGGCTTGAAGGACTGTCCTTGCAGTCAGCCCGGACTGAAGAGATAGTTGATGGAAGTAAAGGGAAAGATTCTTTTGTTTGTCCGGGGTTAAAAGGCCATCTGGGTTGCTGTATTCAGTCTCACACCCAGAAAGCACATGTCTTGAGAGGGTACTAGACTGGACTTTATTTCGTTCACAGAATACCCTAGGCATCTTAGCACTGCTATCACATATTCCAAATGCTGTAAAGGTCTTCCTTTTCTTGAGCCAGAATCAGGCAGTCGTCCAAATAAGGATAGATTTGTATTCCTTTTAGCCTGAAGTAAGCTATCACTGGAGCCAGAACCTTTGTGAATACTCTGGGTGCAGTAGATAAGCCAAAGGGCAATGCAGAGAACTGATAATGGGAATTCCCAGCTCGAAAACGCAGATACTTCCTGCAACTTAGTCTGATAGGTACATGAAGGTAAGCCTCCTTGAGATCTAAAGTTACCATCCAGTGATCTTTGCCCAGCAGAGGTAAAAGCTGTTGTAACGTCAACATTTTGAACTTGGGAATGTCCAGATAAGTGTTGAGGATAGATAAATCCAAAATTGGTCGCCACGTGTTCCCCTTCTTTGGTACTAGGAACAGGCAAGAATAAAATCCTAGGCCCCTTTCTGGCACAGGAACCGGCTGAATGACCCCTATTTGGAGTAACAGAGAAATTTGCTTGTGAGCCTCTTTTCTTTGTAGAGGAGGAATGTCTGGCATGCCTGTGAAAGGAGGCAAGGTATGGAAATAAAACCTGTAACCGTGGTGAATGATATCCAATACCCATCTGTCTTGGGTAATTAAATTCCAATTTTCTTTGAAAAGAGCCAGTCTTCCTCCCAAAGGTGCTGCCAGACGAGAAAGTACTGGCAGCTGAAAAGGCAGGTCATTGGGTTTGTTTACAAAAGGACTGACCCCTGCCCTCACCAGAAGACTGAGCAGGTGAACTCCCTGTTCTAGGCCTAAAAGAACCTTGAGCTCTGCCCCTACCACGTCTAGACCTACCCCTAGACTGGGAATCATAAGCAGGATATGTCCATCCCTTAGTAGGCCAATTTCTACTAAACTTCGGAGGCTGAACCTGCAAAAAATCTTTAACAGTCTGCATAGACTTAGCCTTGTCCTCCATTTTCTTTAAAACTGCTTCCACAGGCGAACCAAACAACACGTCAGACTGTAACGGAGCATCCAAAATCCTTGTCTTAACATGCTCAGCTAAATTCTGATCCCTCAGCCAGGCGTGCCTACGAAGAACAGAACCAGTGGCAGCCACCCTCGAAGAGGCCTGCACAGCATCAAAACCACATTGCAAGGAATGCTTACCCACCTGTTCAGACACATGAACTAAATCCTGCAACTCTTTACACTCAATACCTTCCGCCAGAGCATCCACCTTAGACTTCAATTGTGAAAGGAGATAATTTTGATATTTTAACATGTGAAACTGGCAATTCAACGCCCTCATGGCTAAAGTGGAAGAAGTATACACTTTCTTTCCCCATCTATCCAAAGCCCTTGCCTCTTTATCAGGAGGAACAGGATTTTTAACAACAGAAGCCTTAACACCTTTAGGCCCCTGAGAAACAGTTTCGGGTCTGCCCTAGGACTCTTAAAAGATACTTATGAGCTTCAGGCACCCTATAATACCTATCTGGTTTAACTGGGGCAGGAGGCAAAGAATCAGGGTTCAGGAAGCCTCTGCAAAAACATCTTCCACCACATCCAGAACAGGAGGTATAGCTAAAGGCCTATGCTGGGGTAAAACAAAAATTCCCTAAGCCTCTTCCTGGAATCAGAGAAATCTTGACCTTCCCATTTAAAATGCTCCCTCATGGAATGAAGAGTCTCTGAAAAGAAAAATCCTCAGGAGGAGAAGCCAAGGAGTAGAATCATCCACATCAGAATCAGAATAAGGAGGATACTCCTGCAAGTCTTCAGCCGAAGACTCAGAAGCCTCGAACACTGCTCAAAACTCTCAAGCTCAGGTTCCACCCTAGGCCTCTTATCAGGAGGGGGCATAGAACCTCTAATCATAGTAATCAAATCTTCTGCCATTTTAAGCATATGTTTCTTAGGCAAAGATCCTGAAGAACTAGGAGAGACCCCCACTGAAGTTAAACCTGGCCTGCCTCTCAAAGAAGCCTTGGAAACAGAAGGGGAGGGCCTAACCACCTTAGGAAGAGAGGGGAGAACAGCCACCTGAGAAGCCCCTTCAGCCTGGCCTACCTCCTGAGAGGACACATCCTGTAACAGTAAAGTCTCTCCCTGAGACTCCAAAGAAACTTCTGGCAGAACCTCCGGCTCCACTGAGCCTTCTAAAGAACCGACGTCCGGGACTGACGGTTCTTCCAACCTAGGCTTTGCTGCTTTGTCCTTGCGCTTTTTGGACGAAGCGGGCGTCGGAGCATCCGACGGCATTTTATAATTACAACGCTTCCCAAAAACTAACCTGGCACAGTCTAACCTTCTCTTTATAGTGCGTTTGTTAAATCTAGCACAAGAGCGACATCCAACAACGTCGTGCTCAGGCCCTAAACAAGGTATACACAAGGTATGGTAATCCCTATGAGGTATCTGTTTCCCACAAGAAATACAGTTATTCACTTTTTCTGACATCCGGTTAAATACTGAGGCAAGAAAAAACCAAAATATTCCCCAACGGGGTACTTAGCCAACTTTGATTCGGTCTGAAACTCTGACTTCAGAAAATTTCGGAACGCCAACCTGCACTCGCAAAACTGCTTCTGCATCGGACCATGCGGCAAAAAAGACTGAGGATATGACGCCGGTCATGCGCATTTGTACCCTGACGTCCTGACGTCAGACTAATGCGCCTTGACCGACGTCAGCCATATACTTTGGTATTCGGGCCGACTGGGACAGCGGACTACCCAAGTGTTAGGACTGCAGCAATGTGGAATGAAGAACATCCAAAATAACCTTAGGACAAATTCCTAAAACAACCCCCTTGGTGGATCCCCAGTATAAATAGGTTGTATAACAAAAGAAAGAAAATCCTGTCCAAAAACAGGAAGGGCTATGTTCAAAAGACAAAAAAAAAACTTCATCATCAGTGTCAAATAGCAAATCGGGGGACTAATCAAGTTCACCAAAACCAACTTTGAGGCAAAAATAGCCTCCCAGGCTATGGATATCCATAAGGCATTTATCAGTTATGTACACAATCTTAAAGGAAACATGCAAAAGTGTTCTGAACTAAGTAAATGGAACTTCATATCCTGAATTGAGTGATATAACAAATTACTGGCAGATAAATTTAGCTAAAATTTCAGTCTCTTATAACCCCCCCCAGGAAATACCCTCTACCATTTTTCCCCCAACTACAACTATCACTAAAGAACAGTTCTAACTGAACTATATAAAACTAAAAATATTGCATCAAACGATCCTGATAATTTCATGGGATGCCCCTTAAACAGCTTGAAACATGACCTGTCAGGCCCACTAAAGTCTCTATTCAACCATAGCCTCCAGACAAGCATTGTGCCTAGGGATGGGGTACTGCAACAGCCATTCCTCTATGTAAAGGCAGATCATCAGTGTACCCATAGAACTACAGACCCATAGGTTTGACTAGTATGCAAGACCATGGAAAGAATTATCATGGACCTGATAAACAAAGACATAGGAAATCTTCAAACGATGGACCCATCCCAGTTCGGTTTCACTAAACTAAAACAATGTTTAAAAAAGTCACACAGGAAAATCAACTATTTAAAAAACAAAAAGAAAAATCTGTCAAAGCTAGAATTTCCACTGTATGATACCTTGAACCTTTTGAATCAGAGGCAACATGGGATATATACAAATTACACTTTAAGGATATCAGGTATTTCAGCTAAATGGCAATTCTAAACATACATGACTTTTTTCATTTAATTTTAAGCCTTTTTATAGACAGCTTCAGGCCAGTAAAGCCAAAGCCCTCTAGCTGTGGATATTACCACCTTCTTATGACATCATCAGTACAGCATAAGAAGAATGTTTGACTTTTAGAAACACAAGGTAGTCATACCCAACCGATATCCATAAACCTAAGGGTGTCTACAAATTATCCCAACTAACAAACTGAAACAATGTTTAAAAAGGTCACACAAGAAAACCAATTGGTTAAAAACACAAAAAGAAAAATCTAGCAAAGCTACAATTTCCACTGTGTGATACCTTAAACCTGCTGAATCAGAGGCAACATGGGATATATGTAAATTACCCTTTAAGAACATCAGGTGTTTCAGCTAAATGGCAATTCCGAATTGCCATGACTTTCTTCTTTTACTTTTAAGTCTTTTTATGGACAATTTCTGGACAATAAAGGTTGCCAGGGTGGTACGGTGGTAGCGTTGTTACCTCACAGCAAGAGGTTCTCCTGTTCGATGCTTGGCTTGGGAGTGCCTTCTGTGTGGAGTCTGCATGTCCTCCCCATGGTTGGGTAGCATTTTGAAAGAGATGAGTGCGTAAATGGGTATGCCTTTGTTGAAGGTTGGGCGTTGAGCTGGCACCTCGGCATTTCCTAAAAATCTACTGCCAATCATTAGCGGACCAGAGTTCCGCTGTGGTGACCCTTTACCGGGAAAAGCCAAAAGACAAACAAAGCCAAACCCCTCTAGCTGTGGACATGCATGTTTCTGCCTTCTTATGACATCATCAGCACAGCATAAGAGGAATGTCTGACTTTTGGAAACATAGGGTAGTCATACCCAACTGTCATAAGAAGGCAGAAACAATTTTTCAGAGCTGTTCAGCAGAAATAATAGGATTTGCTATTCCAGTTCCTGAGGGCCCAACAACAGCCTAAAAAGTGGGCATATATTCTTATTTTGCTTGTAGATGTAAGAGTATCATCTTACCTTGTTGACTTAATTAGATTAGATAGGCACAGTTAATCTTTAGACAGTTAGGGAGCTACAGTTAGATAGTGTTTTTCTTAATCAGTGTGAAACCTATCCTACAGTGTTATGAAACTCTGTGGTTTATTGGAATCAGTTATTCAGTGTACATGTTTTATACCATTTATTTATTAAATATTTTACTATTTATTGTGACTGGTTATTGAGAAAGTACTTTCAGTAACCCGAGAGTGTTTATGCTTATTGTGATAACACCGAGGCCAAAATGCCTGACTGCTTGGATTACATGCTACCTTACATATGAAGATTTATTTTGGCCAATATAATTAAACACTCCTTTTGAATGGTATAGTTGTATTTTGACTGGTGGTTGCGTTACAGTGCAATTTGGGAACAAGGTCATAACAGGTAATTCTGTGCCAGTCTTTCCCAAGAGTGTTTGTATGTATGATTATCAAATATTTAAGAGTGAGTGTGTCAAACACTAAGAATTGTGACACAGTGCTCTGCAGTTGGTAGTATAAAGACACATTTGGGGATCTGGACTGAAGCATATAGTCCTAGTTTTTGGCACTGTTCTGGGTGTACTCTTAGAGGAAATTATGTGTTCTATTCCTGCTTTCAGTGACTTCTTACCAGAGACAGTAGTGAGGATTGATGCTCCTTAGCTATTGCCCTGAGTTTAAGTAGGGGGGGTCATCACATTATTTGGTGGTAGTGGTGGGATTTTAATTGAGCTTTAGTAGACTGTGGGTAGTTGTCACTGAGGTGTGCATGCTCAACAGCCACAACATAAAAATACAGACTTTCATTTCACAACTGATTAAATTATTTTTAGTCAATTTAGTCAGGGACAGCAGGCAAAGATGACAGCAGAGGATTGTAGCAAGCTGACCAGGAACCAGTTGGCCAATGTGTGTGAAGTCAAAGGACTGGTGCATGCCAGCCTGATAAAGGAAGCAATGATCTTAGCCTTTGTCACAGTCACAGATCAGACAAGCAGCTCAGGGGATATCCAGTTTGGCATGGGGGATAAGCAGCCTTCCAAGACAAGACAGTGTTTGAACTGGAAGCCAGATATTTTGAGGCTGAGGAAAGGGAGAGAGAGAAGTAGAATCAGTATCAGCATGAAGTGGAAGACAAATGTTTGGAGACCAAGGAGAGACAGTATCAGTATGAAATGCAATGTTTGGAGATGGAAGCTGAAGAAAATGAGAGGCAGTAAAGTCCAAAGGCTGAGGAGAGGGAGAAGCACTGACAGCATTTAAAAGAGCTTTTATCCCTTCAACAGGGTCATAGAGGTAACGGGGAAGGGAATGACAGAACCCCAGAAGCTATAAAGGTCAGTAACCTATTTTTTCAGTACAGGGGGTGACTGATAGTTTTATTTATATATTTGAGAGGCTATGTAAACAATATAATATTGACCAAGGGCTCTGGGCATGGTTCCTGACCCCCTTACCCATGGTAGAGCTGTTAATCCAATTGCTAAACTGTTTGATATTGATTGTTTGAATAATGATCATATAGGTTCATAGGTTCATACTAGGCTATCTGCCCTAGGGCATTTATAAGCCTAGCCAGAATGTGTTTGGCTTTCACGACCCATTTTAAATTAATTTTGCTATGCCCTTTTTCGAGGTTAGTATACTGTGCCTCTGTCTAACAGTGACACAGAAGTGATACCCGGGTTAAACCTATGATCTCTCATCCACTCATCAAGATTCCTCTTGAAGAGAGTCAATGAGGGACTCTGCCTGACCTGGACTTGGATTTTATTCCAGAGTGAAGGGAGCCTCTGGGTTATGAATCTGTCCCTCCAGCATGTCCTATTTATTTCAGTGCTGAGGTTCAAGTCTTTCGAGCGCGTAGCTCGATGGAATTTGGATTTTCTGAGGTGCAGCATGTCCATTAATTCCGGGTTGGACATGGCTTTATACGTCAGGCACAGATCGCCCCTGAACAGGCGGTATGCCACTGAGTAGAGCTGGAGTTTCTTTAACCGGGCAGCATATGGCATCTGTTTGAGCACTTTGATCCTCTTGGTGGGGTACTTTTGGGGTCTTTCCAGTTGCTGCAGGTGTCTGGTCAGGTACATCCCAAAAGGGGCATTGTACTCAATTATGGGCCTGATAAGGGATGGGTAAAGAGGCACGATGACCTCCCTTGATCTAGATGTGAATCCCTTCATGATTAGGTGGGCTATATAAAATGTTTTTCTAACCACTTTGGACACGTGGTTGTCAAATGAGAGACTGCTATCAACTTGGGTCCCCAGGTCCCTAATTACTTCTTCTGTACTTAATGGATTACCACCTATGTGGTAATTTGTGGGCACTTTGTTTTTGCCAAAGGGGATGACTATACACTTTTTAGCGTTTAGCTTGAGGCCATGGCTCTGGCACCAGTTGTCTGTTTCTATGAGGCCCTTTTGGAGGATGCTTGTGTCGGCTGGAGAGTCTATTATGGCGCCCAGTTTGCAGTCATCTGTGAACTTGGTCAGCCACAGTCCTTCCGTGTTGGCCTGTACCTCTGAGAAATATATACCAAACAAGAGAGGTCCCAGGACTGATCCTTGTGGGACGCCACTTGTAACTGGTTTGGAGTCTGACATGGCTCCAGCAATTCTAACCATGTGGGTTCTGTCCTTGAGCCAATTTGCAACCCATCTAGTGACATAGGGGTTTATATTTAAGCTGGTGAGCTTATCTATAATGCCCGAGTGGGGTATTGTATCAAAGGCTTTTGTGAGGTCCAGGTAGGCTGTGTGGACCACCTTCCACTCATCAATGGCCTTGGTGACTTTTTCAAAGAAATCAACCAGGTTTAAGAGGCAGGATCTGCCCTTAACAAAGCCGAACTGGGTAGGATCCAGTGTCTGTAGGTCCCCAATATCTTTATTTATGAGGTCCATGATGATCCTTTCCATAGCTTTGCAGACCAAGTTAGTCAAGCTTATGGGGCAATAGTTTTCAGGATCCATTGAGGCACCACCTTTGTGAAGAGGGACCACTGTTGCTGTACGCCACTCTTTGGGTACATATCCTGTAGTAAGGCTGAGATGGAACAGTAGTTTTATGTTTGGGTTTAGCTCTTCTTGGATTTCATGTAGGACGCAGCCCGGGACACCGTCTGGTCCCATTGATGCTGTGTTTTTTGCTTTGGAGAGGGCGGCTCTTACCTGAGCATCTGAGATGTCAGGGGGGCAGCACTCTGCTGGGATAGATATTTGCCCTTTTGGTGGGGAGGGGGGGGGAGTTTGCGCTGAACCTGTCAGCTAGGATGTTGGCAATGTCTGTGGGTTCGGTGTATTTTTTGTCATTTTGGACTAATTCTGAGCATATCTGGGAAATCCCACCCAGGTTCCTAACATAACTAAAGAAAGCCTTGTGATTATCCTTAGTGTCCTGTGCAATTTTTCTTTCGAAGCTGGCCTTAGACGAATTTATGAGTGCCCGTAGTTTTTTGCTAATACTGATCAGAGATGCCTTCCCTTTTTGGGATTTTGCTCTATCATTTAGTAGCTTCCTCCTACTAGTGTATAGTTTGTTTATGGCTGGGGTCCACCAGACAGGACGTCTGCCTTTGGAGGATTGGGTCTTGGTTTTATTTGGGATTGCATGATCCATGCATTCCTGAAGGTGTGCATAGAATGCATTTATAAAGGATTCTGCGGTCTGGGCCATATTTTCCACAGGCCCGGGGGCTTTGAAGGATTCCACCTCGGTTTTGAGGAGTGTGAAATTTGCTTTAGAGAAGTTTTTCACTGTGGTTTTCTGGGCAGGAGGTGGGGTCGGGATGTGAATATCCAGTGAGATGAGTTTATGGTCTGATCTTACCAGTGAGGGATCCACTTCTGGTCTGGAGCATAGAGTCCCCATGTTGGTGATGATCAGGTCCAGTATGTTTTCCCCTCTTGTGGGAGTGGTAACAAGTTGTTCCATAGCATTTGAGTTTATAAATTCTAGGAACCTTTGGGCTAGGGTGTTGGAGCTAGAGTAATGCTCCCAGTCTATGTTGAAGTCACCCAATATAATGGTGTTTGGAGAGACCTTCATATTTTCCAGTGTTCTCAGGAAGGCTGAGTGGGGTTCCTGGGTTTGGGAGGGTGGTCTGTAGCAGGCTATAAACTAGAAGGCAGTTTTACCCACTGTTAGTTGCACATGGATAGTCTCTGATGCTTTGTGCTGTGCCACCAACCTGGAGGTGTGGGTATCTTTGATGACTATTGATACTCCCCCTCCTTTTGTGGTTCGGTCCAAGTTTTGGGGCCGAAAAGCATGGTATGAGGTATAACCTGGTAGTGCTGGGGTGCTCTCGAGAGCCTTGAACCAGGTTTCTGTTACTGCACAGATATCGATGTTCTCCATGCTAAGGAGAGTTTCGAGTGCATGCATCTTGAGGTTTAGACTTCTGGCGTTGAGTAGCATTACTCTTAGTTTCTTATCCCTTGTGATACCTATGGAGGTGGGTTTGTCTTTTGAGCCTTGCCTAAAAAAGGCACTATGGGGGTAGCAAGAGCCTTTGCCAAAATCTGAAAGCCCAGGGGTGACAGGTGCAAGCCATCCCTAGCGAAGCATTGTGGTTGTTGAGCATGTCATCCCAGGCTGACAGGCATTGGATCCCCCTTGAATGACACCAATACTTAAGCCAATTGTTGAAATTGATCATCTTGTCTTCATATTGTGGCATCATTCTTGGTGAGGGTAAGATGCTTCTCAAGGTCAGGGTCATACCGGCCTGGGCCACATGCTCAGAGAGCTCCTCTATGTCTCTTTTCATGTAGTCCAAGGAGGTACATCTCAGGTCATTCACACCAGCATGGACAATGACTGAGTCATATTTGTACTTGCCTTGGAGTGACCTGAGTGCTTGTGTTATGTGGCGGATCCTAGCGCCCGACAGGCAGCTCACCGTGACCTTCTCCTTGTTCAGCCTGGTGAGCGAGACGTCAGTGTGCCTGACGATAGAGTCACCTATTACAAGTGTATCAGGTGTGTTGTTTAGCCTTAAGGGCTGTGACTGTTCGGCACACTGGCTTTGTGAGCTATGTGTTGCATGTGTTTTGTTTTGGGATAGCAGTTGCTTGGGTGTCTGCTTTGGAGGTCTCTGCTGCTTAGGCAGACTTTTATTTAGAGCCTCCGAGTATGTTTTTGTGTGTTTATGTGTTTGGTTTGCTGTCGTGGTAGGCCTATGTGAGACTGGAATTGTAGTGAGTGTGGGTTCCTTCTCCTCCTGACTGGTTATGCCAGTACTGAGTTGAGAGAGCTTAGCCTTCAGTTTGACTATATGGATGCATCTCTCACATGTGTTGGAATTTGTTGGGAGGAGGAGAGGGCTGTCTGTGTACATGAGGCAGTTGTAACATTGCCTCAAGATTCCCAGATTCACCAGCTGGACTGGAGAGGAGATTGACAACTGACCTTTGGACATGCTAAAATAGTATTGGGAATTCCTTTATAATTGAAAAAAAGGCCAATGGGGAACAAGGTACTCAAGGGGAGTTTGTGAGGGTGTAGTGCTTTTAATTTTTTAGTGCTGACATATAATTGCTTTAGTGAGCAAGTGCCAGGTAACTTAAATGCAATGTGTTACAGGTAACCTAAATAAAAAAATGACAAACTAACTTTCTTTTAAGTGAAACAAGGAAATAAGTACAGTAAGCAATGCAGATATCACTAGGGATCCACAGAAGCGCTGAAAAGCTGCGTTTTAGGTGGTATTAGCGTTTCAGGGAAATAACAAGCAAACAAACAACAAGCATACAAACAAAGCTAGATTCAGCAGGCCTGGATCTAGTCTATCCTACAGCAAACAAGGTGT
Organism: Protopterus annectens; assembly: GCF_019279795.1. Classification (NCBI taxonomy): domain Eukaryota; kingdom Metazoa; phylum Chordata; order Ceratodontiformes; family Protopteridae; genus Protopterus; species Protopterus annectens. The sequence continues at coordinate 16,910,987 of NC_056731.1, forward strand.
ACCAATTTCAGTAAGAAACAGTTGAAATATGCAGGCACTATAAGCCTTTAACCAGAAATTCCCAGCTCAGAAGGGCAGAGTCCAGCCTCTCCTCCCACAAGAGTGCATATGAAACAATGTTTACTAGACTGTTTTAAATTAACTTCTGAAATGTATAGGAAAACGTTTTGTGAACCTAAACACAAGGCAGATGAAAGTTTAAGTGATTACATTGCTGATATAAGTACTACCTATCAAATTCTGAAGTTCTGATGATTGTATCATTTCTTTCTTTCTTTATAAATACTGTATATATTTTAAAATTAATAAAAAATATTTTAAAAGTGCTCTATAAAATTGCTGAATTCTCTTAAAATAAATTCTAGATATTTTTTCATTCATATAAAGTTTCTAGTTTATTCAAATGTTGCCTCACAGCAAAAATATAACAGCTGGTCTTTTTAAACTTTTTATAATTGATAAAATTCTGCAGTAATGAAAGTGTTCTTAATGGCTTTAAACTATGGTTGCTATTAATTTAACACTGCCCAGGGAAATGCACCCACATTATTTATTTTATTTTTTTCTTCACAATATTAGAGAAGTATTCAATACTTTATATATTGTACTTTTAGCATATATTCTTAAAAAATGTAACAATGATTTAAAATTACTTTGCTTGGGAATACATTCAATACCCATAAATGTGGGTTCAGGAAAGTTAAATTCCTCTTTAAGATTATTTAATATATATTGTAAGAGTATACTGTTCCCCCCAAAAAATGTTTTACAATTCCCTTACTAGAATTTAGACATTGATTCTCTGAAGTACATATTAAAATTCTATTTGTAGAAAATATATTTATGAAGTACATTTTGCATACATTTAAATCCAATAGATTTTGACATAATCAGCTTTGTAGATTTTCTCATTAGTAGGTTGAATGCAAAAAAATGAATTATTATTCTGATGTTTAAAATATTGACAAAACCACTGTACTACAATTGCCACTAAACTATCAGTTTATATGTACTATATTATACTTAGAGTTGTTTGCCTTTTCCCAGTTAGGGTCGCCACAGTGGAACTCCGGTCCTCTAATGATTGGCAGTAGATTTTTATGTTGCCGAGGTGCCAGCCCGATACCCAACCTTCAGTATATATATATATATATATATATATATATATATATATATATATATATATATTAGTGTAGAGCAGCTGGTCAAATGACCAGCTACTTCAATACCTGTTTGGTCAACTGAATCGGATGGTCAATAGGTATATGAGATTGAGAATAGCAGGGTAAGAGAATATTCCCTTTTTCTGAGGATTGTGCAATCTCAAAGTTAGGATAGATAATTAATAGGGGGTATAGGGGTGTGCAAGGTGATTACACCTCCATTCACACATGTCTTTCGGAGGCCACTCAACCGCAGGGAGGACATGCAGACTCCACACAGAAGGCACTCCAGCCGAGAATCAAACAGGAGAACCTCTTAGAGTAATTTATTTTATACCTTTTCATCCTGCTACTTAATGAAAAAGAGTTCTACATATTCTTGCAAAGTGGTATGAATGTCTGAAATACATAATAATATATAATCTGTATAAACTAAACATTTAATATTTTGATTTCATATATGAATTTTCTTAATTTTCTTAAAAGTATAAATTAATTCTAACAGGGACTCCAAAGCAGTTATAAATAACCATGGAGAAAGTGGGCAACCTTGCCTTATGATGTCAGTTTGTTCAGGATATCTTGTAAGCTGACCAAATATAAATAGTCGATTTGTATTATTTGAATAGATTACCTTGATTAAATTAATACATTGGTTTGAAAACACACTGAAATTTTCTAGGATTTTAAACAAGAAAGATTGGTTTAATTTATCAAGTGCATTTGTGGTGGATATAAGCTATAACCGTGCCAACATGATTAAGATCTGATTGTTCTTCAGTAGTAGTAGTGGTATAGCTAACATTTATTCTGGTATTCATAGACTGTTATTCATAGTCTGGGGCTTTGCATTTTCTTATCAGTAATCTGCAAAGAGTGGCACTATGTAGATATGCACATCACATCTTTTATGATGGTTATGATAACGCAGAGGTGTTTTTTAGACATGCCTCCCTATCAAAAAAGCCTAATATGCTTAAGGCATAAGCGATAGGGGACATTAATACACATATAAGGGGCACTGCACATTGTGAGTATCAGTAGAATTCATCAAGATGAATCTAAAATGAGCTCATTTGCATACTAAGTGTGTAAATGGCCCTGACCTTAAGCCAATAAGAAGCAAATTACCATGAGAATATTGAGTTGCAAAGGGGACGGAAAAAAAGAATATGTACTGACAGACACTTTAAAACAAGGTACAATTATTGACTTTACTTAAAGAATTTTTTTATTCTATTTTATTGCTTCTACATACATGGACATACTACTGAAAGGGCCGTTGGGTGAAATGTTTCAATTTTGGAGTCAGTGAAGTGCTTGTGCATATATGGGCAAACAACTGAAGCAGTTGGGGGAACTGTTATTTTGGTGTCAATGAAGTGTTTGTGCAGACATGGACAAACTACAGAAGTGGTTGTTCTGGAAATGTTTCATTTTGGCGTCAGTGAAATGCTTGTGCATATCTGGGCAAACTACTGAAGGGGTTGCTGGGGGAAATGTTTCATTTTGGAGTAGGTGAAATGCTTGTGCAGACATGGACAAACAAGTGAAGGGGTAATTGGGAGTAATGTTTCATTCTGGGAGTCAGTGAAGTGCTTGTGCATATATGGGAAAACTACTGAAGGGGCTGTTGGAGGAAATGTTTTGTTCTGGAATCAGTGAAATGCCTGTGTATACATGGACAGGCTATTGAAGGGTTGCTGGTAGGAATGTTTCATTTTGGTGCTTGTGTGTACTTGGACATACTACTGAAGAGATCACTGGGAGAAATGTTTTATTTTAAAGTCAGTGAAGTGCTTGTGTGCACATGGTCAGACTGATGAAGTGAGCATGGGGCAAAATAATTTATTTTGTGTCATTTTTATACATGTGCATACTTAGACAAACTATTGGAGGGGTTGCCGGGGGAAATAATTAATTTCAGTATCAGGATAGTGCTTTTGCATACTTGGATAAACTACCGTAGGACTGGCTGTGGGACAGTTCATGGACCGCAACTCAGATATGAAAGGCAAATCAATGCTTTCAACATCTGATGTGCATACCACATGAATATTTAGTTCTTTGAATTGTAAGAACACCTCATTAGCATACACAGTTTTACAAAATGTCTTATTTGCATGATGCATCTCATTATACTCAAGGCATTTCACATTAGCATGAACAGCTTCTAATAATCTTGCCTATGCTACACTCATTTGTAACCATCAGGGATACCCATTTTACATTTATGCAAATGACTATGAATACTAGTCATAGTCAAATTATGAAACATACAGTCTGCTCTTGAACCAAACCTATAGCTAGATGATGACTCATAGAACCATTTATTACTATAGTGCTTAGAGCTTAAAGCTTAAAAGTGCAGAAAAGGGAATGCAGATGACTATGTAATGAGGGTAAAATGAAGGAATGTAGCCTAATGAATACATAAGGACATGCAAATGAGGATTTGTGAAAGCAGATCATGATTTATAATCACTAGGTATGAAGTTTTGCAGTTGCCTGTGAGGGCACAGGTAAACAGTAGACCAAATGCTATAGGGTTACAAGTAGCACATATGCTTAGAGCAACAGCAGAATTTTATCAGCCCTGCTAATGGTCACCTTGAGGGATATGAAAAAGCAGGTAATTCCAGAAAAACTTGTACCAGCAAAGTTCAACATCACCCCAGCTAATGGACCAGCAGCTCCAGTAAAACATCTGAGTAAACTGATATATAATACCTGCATTTGGCTGTTATGTATGACCCACAAACTGATATTGGTACAATGTTTGAACTTTCCATACTAGTGAATGCAAATCTACTTGTAGCTCTAACTATTTTAGCTTAAGAGGCCCTCCAGAAATTAACTGAGGACACTTTGATTACATCTCAGGCACTAGACTTTAGAATACTGTAAATGTTCCTCAAAAAAAAAACTGCTACCACATGTGGTCAAGCTTCTGTTTCCCTAGTAGGTTAGGGGAGGGAACAGCCACGATGCATACATTTTGTGATATTGCCTACTTTCCCAGAGTGCTGACAGATGCAACTTGTACCACTGAGACAACATAGGCCTCACCAGCTGTCTATGAGTAGTGTTACAGCAACATGAAGGGCTACCTTCCATTCAATCAACTGCCATGTAGAGCAGAATGTGCAAAGGTGCATTACCAATGTATCTGCAGTGACTCCCACATATTGTGGCATAGATGTAATCTCTTTCACTACTTTCTGCACAGTGTTATCCCAGGTGTCCAGCTGATAGGTAACTGTAGGCACAACTGGGAATCCACATATTTAAAGTTACAGACATGTGCCAACCCTCATGTCTCTACCCCTCTCCCTATATAAGTCTCTAATGTATTTGCAGAAGATATGGGATATCTCCTGGTGCTCTCTGATTGATGAAACTTTTACTGAACTCACAAAGCGTGGCTGAACATCAATTTTACACTGTCCTTGCCTAAACCATGAATATAAGTAGATCATATGTTTGGTATGCTGAAGTCCTGATTCTGCTACATAGATAAATCTAGGTTAGCAAAGATGTATGCCTTTGTCACAGCCCGTGACTTTTCATAGTATACAACACCCTACATAATATGATCCTGAGAAAGCAGCTGTCATTAACAGAGACCTCCATATCAGCAACAGCAGGAAACATTGCAACATCTTCTAGTGAAGACAATGATGGCAATGGAGAGCAAGTAGTAACTGCATCACATGTCCCAGATGCCACCATACACTGTATGATATCAGTGAAAATGAAGCAGAAATGTATTGCCCAACTTTATGGACTTTGGCATGTGTATAGAGACAATTCAATGTTAAAGAACAATATGATTTGTGCAATATCCTGCTCATGTTATGCTGATCATTGCATGATCAAGCTACACTGTATATTAAACACAAGAAGGAGGGTGGTATGGGTGACAGATTTTTTTATTTGTTCAGGTACCTAGGGGCACATAAACATATGGCTGACTACACAAGGTCTTCAGAGACAAAGATGTGTCACAGGGAGAGGGGTCATCAGTGTTACAGATGATTTACTCTGTCACTGAGTGGGCAGCAAATGCCTGGATAGTGTGGCTGCTGTGATGGTGGGTCACAGGGAAACATAAAGAGCCTGTAGAACACTCATTACACAGACATGATGAAACAGGATCAATATATGGATGAGTTGCTTTGCCCCTGGACATTCTAGGCCTCGCCATCATTGATGGGGGCATGGCAATTTCCTGATAGTTGCAGACACAGAGTGTGTTCCCTGTGATGATTGTCCCATGCAACTATTATGGGTATACACAAACCATCAGCCACAGGAAACTCTTTAGTTTAAGGCACTAGTGCATGAAGGTGGCAGTGGATACAGTACTTGCCACAACAGAATACAGGATTTGTTTCGTAGCATAGTCCATATACTCCAATGTCTCCTAGATGCTTTGGCTGTGCTGGCCAACTTCCTCCTGGAGGCCCTGTATCTCTGTACTTATCTTTTTTCATGGATGGGTAGCTGGAGCCAGTTGTTGGATTATAGCCCTGCTTATCTGTTGACTGAGACCATGAGGCGCATGCATGAGTGTGGCCAGCTGTGACAGTAACTGATTTCTTGAACAACTTGTAGCCCACTGTACAGTGGGCATCCACACATCAGATGCATTGTGGTGGTCTGTCTCCATGGGCCATAAGCAGTAGCAAAAATAATGTTAGTCACAGGGCACCCTATCCTTGATGGGAACGGTGAGCACCCACACTGTGCTTCCTCCAAAACAGCAAGGGTGTGGAAGGCCACAATTTCACCTGAGGCAATTGGTATAGGACCACCCAGGAAGGAAACACAGTTAAAGTGTCAGGGGACTGTGAGTTAGACTGTGCTGGCCATCACTGTCAGACTACAGTTGATGACCAAACCTGTAGTGCTGGCCCAACTTTAAAGGTGTCATCATAGCCATTGCCTATCCTGTGAGTATACAATACATGAAATAAAAGAGTGACAGTGCTTATTCAGCAAGCCATGACACCTTGTTATGGGTATATAAATGACAAGTGGATATATGGTGACAATTATCATACACTTATCAGTGCTGGCATACTCATGAATCTTAACACCCAATATATCAACCAATCACCTAAGCAACAGTTAGAGGAAGCTCCCTGACATCAGTCTGGGCAGAGTTGCTGTACAGTATATGCAGTATGGCTAGGAACCTGTTTGGTCTTCTTATGAGATATTCAGTGCCTAGACATTCACAAAAGTGTCTACTCCTTCCAGCATGATAAAGTTTCCCTCACGGTTTTCTTGTTGGAATGTCAAAAGTGACTCATCATCTGTAAGGATTACAATGAGAGGTTGCAGTCTTCCAGCTGCAGTCTTTTCTGATAGCATGTCATGAGTCATGTACCTTTTGTGAGTCCTATCTTATCATGTCAATGATATGCTTTCAACATCCTTGTGCTATGCAATTCCTTCCACCCATCAGTTTGACACTGTGGACCACTGTGTTCCACATGCAGTCTTGTAGAGCTGGTGTGTGATCTCTCCAAAACAGATGTTGCCCAAGGGTTATCAGTGGGTACACCCATGAAGAGAGTAGACCATATTACACCAGATGATAAGTGGGTACAGTTCAGTAGTTCTGGCACTCATATGTTGGTCTGGCTATTCGGCATATAGCACAAAAACACTGATATGATGCCAGGAGTTACATGTGCCAATTTCCCCAAGAAGTGTCCCATGGCAGATCCAAAACACATCACATGAAGGACAGAAAGAAATCCAGAAGCAATCCTTTGGATTTGTATAGCTGTCCACTGGGTAGCAACATCCAGACCAGTAATTGTACTGGACCTTGATTACTGTGACCATTGCCTAGTCTCAAGCACAGTCACACAGATATGCTACAGTGGTGTAATACAGCCCTGCGCAGTCTGAAGGTGGGGGGGGGGGGTTCAGTTTTTTCATAGCTATGGCTCACAGATCAATGACCTACATATTCCATAGATGCAGATATATGTGACAGGCAAGCATAAATCTGAACATTAGTGTTACCATGCCTACAGTAGTGTTACAAATGACTATTCACAGGTTAATATTCACATGTATATGATGCTGCTGCTTCTGAAATACTATTACTACAATACTGAAGAACACCATGCCCTTTCGCTGGGCTCTGTCCTGTGGAACTGCTGCCTTTACTCTTGACAGACAGTGCTCCAACCTGCTCAGATGCATCTGCTGCTGCTGCTGGTTCATTGCTGCACTATTTGACATCTAATATGGTGGATGGACTATAAACGTTGATAATAAATGCTAAGTTCCATTTTATATATATGTGTATATATATATATATATATATATATATATATATATATATATATATATATATATATACACACTGATGAGGCTAGATTCTGCTGGTGTCTGTGAATAACTAGGTTTCACAGAAGTCCATCTGTGACATAAGGCATACACATGTTCTTCACTCCATTACAGACATGCCATGATGCCCATCACCTGCTAGCAGGCTGTGTCAGTGCACATGTCATGCTACACTGTGCTAATTAGGTGTACTTCTCATGGAGGGGTGATTCTCAGACTATCATTTTGCATTGCTCTTGATTCATGGTAATGACAACCACTACTAATCCCCATAGAAAGTGAAACAGAGCAAGGTAATACTATTTCTCTTACACAGCCAATTCATTCAGTGGCTTTTAGGAGCTTATGTGCAGGTCCATTCTTTAAGGTGGATGCCCAATATAACTTGGCAGCAGACCAGTTCGCTAGGGTATCTGTCATCCCTTGTACTAACAATCTATCCAGAGACTGATATGTTGACCTGTACTATCCCAAAGTTCTTTGGTTGTGCAAAACTGAGTTCATTCTGCAACACATCAAATGGTGTGTTTGCATTTGCATTGAGTATTATAGTGCAGTTAAAACCTATTTTTGTAACTTTCATAGCACTATTCTAATTAGATTTGCTTCATCTGCCTGATCTTAGGATATGCTAGTTTTGTTGTGGAATATGTTGCATATACTCTTGTTGGCAGCTGTAAGTTTGCAGCACTGTGTTGTTTTCTGGAGTAAGACATATTGCAGTCTGTGGAGTAAGACATATGGCAGTCTGTGCAATAAGACATATGGTAGTCTGTGCAGTAAGACATATGGTAGTCTGAGGACTAAGACTTACGGCAGTCTGTGCAGAAAGACATATGGCAGTCTGTGCAGTAAGACTTATGGCAGTCTGTGCAGTAAGACATATGGTAGTCTATGCAGTAGGACATACGGCAGTCTATGCAGTAAGACATATGGCAGTCTATGCAGTAAGACATATGGCAGTCTGTGCAGTAAGACATATGGCAGTCTATGCAGTAAGACATATGGTAGTCTATGCAGTAAGACATATGGCAGTCTATGCAGTAAGACATATGGCAGTCTGTGCAGTAAGACATATGGTAGTCTGTGCAGTAAGACATATGGTAGTCTGTGGAGTAAGACTTACGGCAGTCTGTGCAGTAAGACATATGGTAGTCTATGCAGTAAGACATATGGCAGTCTATGCAGTAAGACATATGGCAGTCTGTGCAGTAAGACTTACGGCAGTCTGTGCAGTAAGACATATGGTAGTCTATGCAGTAAGACATATGGTAGTCTATGCAGTAAGACATATGGCAGTCTGTGCAGTAAGACATATGGTAGTCTATGCAGTAAGACATATGGTAGTCTGTGCAGTAAGACATATGGTAGTCTATGCAGTAAGACATATGGTAGTCTATGCAGTAAGACATATGGTAGTCTATGCAGTACGACATCTGGCAGTGCCTCTTGGGTTGAGCCATTATTTCATACTTTTGCTTCATTGCACATACCTTTGGTAGTAGTGTAGCTGTTATTTTTCCATTGTACATACTTATAAGTTTACATGTTCATAGGAAAGTATTAGGCTAGCTGCCCCTATGGGCTATGTTAGGTCTAGCCAGTTTCCCTTTCTGCACTAAAAATAACCTCATTTGGTTATATTACCCCAGTGAGAATAAATGAAACCATACCATAAATTACCTAAATGGACCCATGCATGGGATAAAGCATTTAGGAGCCACCACTATCCATTAGTACTACAGAGGGCTGTCCTGTAGTACATTTTCTGTTTTCCATCCATAGATGTAAGTCATGCTTGAATATGGACAGAGATGAACTTTGTTTTATGTGGATGGGGAGTTTGTTCCACAGCAGTGGTATCCTCTGCAAGATAAACCTGCCCCTCAAAGCCATTTTGTTGATGTTGTAGAAGAGGTTTAAATTCCTAAACATAATATTTCTGATAACATTTGTCTTGCTGATGTGCAGTAAATCCACTAGCAGTGGGTTGGAGGATGCCTTATATGACAGACAGAAGTCACTTCTTAGCCATCTGTAGTGACAGGGCTTTGAGTCTGTTCATGTAGGACATGTTTTTTAGGCCTTGTATCCTTTTAGTAAGGTATCTTCGTGGGCATCCCAGTTGTTGCATGTAGCTAGATGATTGGTTTAATGAGGGCTGAATAATTGGGGACAATGACATCACTAAATATAGGCACAGTCCCTTTTTTATAAGCTGTGCAATATAGAAGGACTTTCTTACAGGAATGGACATATGTTGGTCAAAAGTTAGGTCACTGTCCACATAGGTTCCAAATCCTGAACAACTGGGTTAATTCTTAGGTTAACTTTTTAGTGTGGACTGGTGTCTCATCTGAGAGTGACTTGTCCTTCTTTTGTTTCATGGTATATGGACATGGTAGTCTAATATCTATCTCAGGCTACAGCATCATCATAGCCTTCTGCTTGGTTGCACATAATAATGGTGTTGTAGCTTTGCACTGAAATTTGCATCTCGTTTACACCCATATGCGATATGTGACGGCTTGCATATCTTCATGTCTTTCAGCATAAATATGATCACTAGTGTTTCCATATCATGAGATAAGAATGCTACCAGCTGCCAGATGAGGCCGTAGAGACTTATGACACAGCGGATTTAGTGGCATCCATTTCTATGCCTATACTATGTATAACATACCAGCTACTGGTCTTCATTACTAATAGCACCCTTCATTTTGTGTCAGTCTTCAGGTCATAATGGTCAGCTACTGCCTGTTGTTGCCCCAGCTAAGGCTGCAGCTGATCTGAGTGAGCATGGTGAGAACACATTATCAGGAAGGACCCAAGCCATCCCAGGCAGGTAATCTGCCTCAGTCATATCCATCAGCTTGGCCTGAGCTGGAGCACATGGTGGAGGTTGTGCTTGACCATATGATGGCATGCTGAGCCACCATGAAACAACATCTCCTGCAGCAGGTTTGAGATTCACTGACCTATCTTGGTGATGCCACCCAGATACCAGAAGCAGGTGTAGCCCATTCTACTGGTGACCTGTGCCTTTGGATTTCCATCTACTGTGTCACAGTAATGTCCATTGGATCTGACAGCAGCGGGCATGGTGCCCATACATCTCTTTATCTTAAGTCATTTATTTACCCTCTGTTTATCTCCTTAAGCATTTATTCTATGTCTTCCCCTTGTGTATGCACATCTGTGCCAGGTTGTCTGTGATGTTCCATGCGTTTTTGTGAGCTCTCACTGTCTGCTTTCCCATTCTTTTCTCCCCACTCATGCCTTCTACCACTCCGCACATCTCTTTTCTTTCATTATGTGTAAAATGGGGGCATTTCATCACAGATATTTGGGCTGTATCTTCCGCAGCCCTGATCTCCTTACTATGTTCCTGTTGTGTGCTCTTCTGCCTGCTCTTCCCTCTTTCCTACGTTCCTGTACTCCCCATAGAAACAGTTGGGTGTCTAGCATGTTACACACCCATTGACTGCTGTTTCATATCTGGTACACATGCTGTTATGGCAGCATGAAATGGCATCCTGTCACCGCAGGACATAGTTTATACTACCTGCTCTAGCTCTAATTCAAATTCTTATCAGGTTTGCACGATAAGCCACAAGTCCACCACCTTGCCTTTATTCATATACTGTGGGCTATGTTGATCTGTTTTGCTTAAATTATTTCTCTTCTGCTTCTTCTGTAAACTCTAAAGAGTTCAAAACATATTTTTTGAAATAAGATAGCTTATGTACCATCCATTTACACATAATCATTGTACAGAATCAAGAATATCATTCCATGAAGTATAAAATTCAATAAGTCTGCCAAAGGTACTACCTAAAATAGCAATATCAGACAAGCTAATAGTAATAATATCAGTATTACACTGCATACCATAACTACTACATTTATCTCGATTGAAAAATAAACTTACAGCAGCACAAAAGGAAGTTGATTTGGAATAAAGAAAGGACATCCAAGATAAGACCTATAAAGCAACAGTCAGATCATCTGCATAAGATAAACATATAGGAAGAGAAATAGAGTCAGACATTAGCAATTTGGCATGAGAAAATAATCTTACGCAATTCTCTGATATAGTTCGTATTATCAATTCAAATAATAAACTACTCATTGGGCAACTTTGTTTTATACCTCATAATATTAAAATTGGTTGGCCAAGCCATCCATTAACTATGGCTGAATATGCATCTGCTGATAAACATGAGATATGATATTAGGAGGCTTTTGACTAATATTATGATTATGTAATATGTCCCGTAATGCAGAAGGAGAAACTGTCAAATGACTTTCTAATATCAAGGGCTAATAATGCAGCATCCATAGGTCTAGGCTTTATATAAGAAATAGCCTCTCTTATGATCTATAAAAAATGTTCATATTATTTAGCTAAACACTATTAATATAAGAATAAAACAGCAATGAGAACATTGCTTAATCTATTAATTAAGATTTTGAAAAATATATTAGAATCTGTGTTACTTAATATTAAGTTTCTCTAATTAGTATCACTTCTATTACTTTTTTTAAATGAAACATAACCCTATTATAAATATCAAATATAAGATATTCAGCACGCAACAATTCATTTAAAACATCAATAATATTTTTTTATAAATATCCATATTAGTACATAAAGTATAAGGGTGCCCATCAGGACCAACTGAAGACCCTTTAAGGACAGATTTAAACACTAAATTTAATTCCAAAAGGTTGATTTCCTTTCCTTGTCAAAGAGGAAACATGTCATAGGTTCATAGGTAGGTTCGTAGGTAGGTACTAGGCTATCAGCCCTGGGGCCTCTACAAGCCCAGCCAAAAAGGTACCCTGGTTTTTGCCACCCAAGAAAATTATTTTCAAGAGCCACTGTCGAGCAGAGCCACAGAGGTGATCCCAGGAGTGAATTTCCTATTTCCCATCCAATCATCAAGATTTTTCTTGAAGAGTGCTAATGAGGAGCTTTGTTTGATTTAGATAGGTAGTATATTTCAGCGTATGGGAAGTCTCTGGAATAGGACTCTATCCCTCCGGCATGTTCTGTTTATTATGGTGACAAGGTTTAGGTCCCTAGAGCATGTAGCTTGGAGGGATTGGGATTTCTTTAAGTGGAGCATGTCCAACAGCTCTGGGTTTGACATAGCTTTGTATGTTAGGCAGAGATCACCTCTGAGTAGGCGATATGTGATGGAGTAAAGCTGGAGTTTTTTGAGACGGTATGTGTAGGGCATCTGTTTGTGAGGTATTTCTGCGGCCTTTCCAGTTGTTGTAGATGTCTTGTGAGGTACATACCAAAAGGGGTGTTGTACTCTATAATGGGTCTAATGAGTGATGAGTAGAGGGGAACAATGACCTCTTTTTTTCTGGATGAGAAACCTTTTGTGATGAGGTGTGCCATGTAGAAGGATTTCCTGATTACTGTGGCAATGTGATTATCAAAGGAGAGACTACTGTCCACCTGTGTCCCAAGGTCTCTTATCACACTTTTGGTGTTAAGTATACTACCATCTATGTTGTAGTTCATGGGTACAGAGTTTTTACCAAAGGAGATGACAATGCATTTTTTAGCATTGAGCTTGATGCCATGGCTTTGACACTAGGCATCTGTCTCAGTGAGGCCCTTTTGTAGGATGTCCACATCATTAGGAGTTTCGATTATGGCTCCTAGTTTGCAGTCATCTGCGAACTTCATTAGCCAAAGACCTTCTGTGTTAGCCTGTACTTCAGAGAAGTAGATACCAAACAGAAGAGGACCCAGGACTGAACCCTGTACCCTGTGGTGCTCCACTTGTCACTGGTCTGAATTTGGATTTGGAGTCTGCTACTTTTTCAGTGTGGGTTCTGTCAGTGAGCCAGTTGGCAACCCATCTTGTGACATAGGGATTTATACCTAGTTTAGTGAGTTTATCTATAATTCCAGAGTGGGCGATGGTGTCAAAAGCCTTGGAAAGATACAGATAGGCTGTGTGAACCACCTTACCCTTGTCTACGGCCTTGGTGACTGCTTCAAAGAAGCCTATCAGGTTTAGGAGACATGATCTGCCTTTTACAAACCTGAACTGGGTGGGATCCAGAGTTTGGAGTTTACCAATGTCTTTGTTTATAAGTTCCATGATGATACATTCCATGGCCTTGCAGACCAGGCTCGTCAGGCTAATGGGGCTGTAGTTCCCAGGGTCCGTGGTGGCTCCCCCCTTGTGGAGTGGGATAACCGTTGCTGTGCGCCATTCAGCAGGCACAAAGCCTGAGGTGAGGCTATGATTGAACATGGTACTTAGGTGGGGTGCCAGTTTGTTCTGTAGTTCATGTAGAACACAACCTGGGGTGTTGTCTGGTCCCATGGATGCTGTGTTCTTGGCTTTGGAGAGTGTGGTTTTTACCTGTGCAGCCGTGATTACAGGAACTTTGCATTCTTCTGGTATAGAGATGGGCTCTTTAGGGGGTGAGAGGGGGGTAAAGTTAGCATTGGACCTATCTGCCAGGATGTTGGCAATATCAGTTGGGTCTATATATTTAGTGCCATTGTGCTGTAACTCAGAGCAGATCTGAGTGTTGCCATTGAGATTCTTGACATAGCTATAGAATGCTTTGTGGTTGTCTTTAGAATCAGTGGCGATTTTGTTTTCGTAACTGGCTTTGGAGGATTTTATCAGGGATCACAGCTTCTTACTGAGGCTGACCAGGGAGCTCCTCCACTCATGGGATTTTACTCTCTTTTGCAAGAGTTTCTTCCTTCTGTTGTACAGTTTGTTTATGGCAGGGGACCACGAGATTGTCTTCCTTTTTTTGGAGGATAGTGTCTTGGTTCTGTTTGGGATAGCACGATCCATGCACTCATGTAAGTGCTTATAAAGTGCAATTGTGTAGGATTCAGTACTCATAATTATATTGTCCATCTGCATGGGTGTCATAAAGTTCACCACTTCTGTCTTAAGAAGCAGGAAGTTGGCTCTGGTGAAATTTTTTACCATGGTTTCCTTAATGGGGGGTGGAGGCAGGGTGTGGATATCTAGGGTAATTAGCTTATGGTCGGATCGGACCAATGAGGCATTGACTTCAGGTGTGGAACACCGGTCACTCATATTGGTAATGACTAGATCTAGGATATTGTTGCCCCTGGTGGGGGTGTGCTTGAGCAGATTATTATTGAGAGCCTCAAACTACAGAAGGACATATACAAGGTTTATACAGATTTTCAATATATTGTTCAATGAGGAACTCTCTATCTGACTGCCTGTTATGCAAAATTCCATGACCATCTCATAACCCAGTAATACAAAATGCATTTTAAAACTATTTTTCTAAAAAAGGAGAAATTTCCTGGTTACTACCTTTGAGAACATGCCTTTGTCAAAAAAGCAATATGTTAATTCTATCATGATTATGTTTATACAACTTTTACTTAAGGATTTTAGGAACAATGTGTTGAAAAAGCATATTTCTGATAATTTGGTTTTGTAGCATAATATATATACACACACAAACACACCTTTTCTCTTGCAATACATACTTTTCAATATGACATATCCAGGTCTATATTTATGTATAAGCATTTAACCATTGTGAAATTTTAGTTTATAAAAGGGAAGTACAGTATTATGTTGATACTAAAATAATTCTACCTCTGGTTTTCAAACATTAGTATTTAAATCCCATCCGGTCATGTTTTCAATACCTCTACTTTCAGGTAAAGTTGAACTATGAAAACTAATAGTAAATATTTGCGCAGTGTGATCAGTAAAACTTAAATGCTGTAAATCAAATGTGTCTATGAAAAGAGAATTAGAATACCTACCAAAATCAATTTCAGTGCATAAAGTGCCTCTCTTATAGGTATAACCTTTAAAAGGGTTCAAAAGTAACTGACCACAATTAAAAACCTCTTTAATTCTCTTAACATCAGAATTAATTTTGCCAGAAGCTTTACATAAATGACAGCTGAAATCTCACATCAGCACTATAGGCATACTAACAATCACACATGGTTTCAATCTGAGAAAAAGGGCTTCCCTGGATCTAACATCAAAGTAGGAGGATAAAAACAAATCAGCCTATGGAAATGATGAAATGCTTGAAATTCACAAACAAGATGATTCCCCAGGTTCACCATAATGTCATTAAGGAGACAGTAATTAGACCTGTATAACAAAGCTATAACTATGCTATAAGGTATAACATCTTGATTAACCAATCTCTGTCAGAAAGTTACATTCCCACACTGTGGAAAGTATCACATATAATTCCCCTCCACAAAGGCAGACCCTCCACAAAACTAACCAATTACCGCCCCATAGCTATTCTCTCTCTCCACTCTCCAAAATACTAGAGAGATGCATACACTCTCATGTCTCAGACTACCTCCTTACTAACAACCTCCTTTCCAATACTCAGCATGGCTTCCGACCAAACCATAGCACCACAACTGCCTTACTCTCCTTTACTAACACTATCCTTCAGCATAAAAACAATGGCTATCTCTCCTCTGCTACTTTCCTAGACCTATCTAAAGCATTTGACATGGTTCCACACAAACAGCTTATCTCTGTCCTCAATAACCTATCCTTTTTTCAATCAGTCACCAACTGGTTTCAGAGTTACCTGTCTGACCGCCAACAATACGTTGTATGGCAGAATGACATATCTCCTGAACTACATGTCTCCATAGGGGTTCCCCAAGGATCCATCCTTGGACCCCTACTCTTCTCTGTTTTCACCAATAATCTAGCCTCTGCTACCAAACATAGCACACTCATACAATACGCAGATGACTCAACCATCATCTGCTCAGCCCAGTCCCTACCCAAACTGCAAAAAGTCACACAGGAAGCCTTTTCCTCTGTTGAAACTTGGTTATCCAATGCCCAATTAATACTCAACCCAAACAAAACTAAACTACTCATCTTCCAACCCACCAAACATACTCAAAACAACTCTCACTTTAACATCACAGCAAAAGACAACAGCACTATATACCCAAGTGAACACACCAAATTGCTAGGAGTGGAAATAGACAATAAACTAAAATTTGACATTCACATATCCATGACCATAAAAAAGTCCACAAAAAACTAGGAGCATTATACAGAAATAAGCAACTTCTCACCAAAGCAGCAAAGATTTCAGTAGCAAATTCCCACCTTATCTCCACCCTACTTTATGCCTCTCCAATATATACCGACCTAAGGCAATGCGATCTAAACAAGCTAGAGACCTGCTACAACAAAATCGCCAAATTCACCACAGGGGCATCCTACCATAGTCACCACTGTCTCTCACTTGCTGAACTGGGCTGGCTTGAACTCCCTCACCTCCTTCAATGGTATCAGTTCTCACTCGCCCACAAACTAGTAAACCATCCACTAAATGTTCCATCCCTCCAGAATCTACTCCAACCCTATCGCACCACCAGACCACTAAGATCCAGCAACAAAAATCACTTGCAAATCACTAAAGCCAATAACTCTGCTGGTGAAGCACTATTCTCTTGCACCATAGCCAAATTATGGAACTTTCTCTCACCCACAATTACCTCCATACCATCATGCACCCACTTCAAAACTTTACTAAAAGCGCGCCTAAAAACATGCTGGCTATGCCCTTTCAACTCCCACTCTAATATCACCCACCCCATCCAACCACTACCTTTCTTTCCACTCCACTAACTACCTTGATTATAGCAAGCTCAGATTCTCATAAGCCTAGTACTTATTATACAGCAGGAACTTCTTATTGTAACATTTGTTAATGTCTGTTATGTACTTCACAGATAACAATTCTAGTTGTCTACTGATGTACTATGTTCTTCATCTGTAAATATGATGTAAGTAATTGCTATGTAAATTGTTAATTGCTATGGAATCCAATGTAACTACTGTCTGTTTATTTTAACTGTGGAGCTTTTGTCCCCGGGCCTCCGCTGAAAATGGACCTATGTCGAGTCAGACATTCCTGGTCAACAAATGTAAATAAATAATAAAGCAATACCACAACACAATGACTCACCAAAAGTCCAAAACACTTTATTTCCCCAGCAAGAGCAAGCATGTTCTCTTTGTAATTTATATCTTCTTATGTTAAAAAGATATATAAAATTAGCAGCACTATTATTACGATACTCAGTTAATGCACAGCATCTATTTTCATTAATAATGCTGTTGACATTTTAACAATATTATACATTTCATTTTTGCTAGAATTGTTTACCCCTTGCTTTAATTTGCATTTTTTATTCTCTTCCCAATAGTAACTGATTTATTCCCATTAATGTCACTAACATTGTCATCTGCACTATCGTTGCTTGGTATATTATCTTTGCTATTCTCATGAGAATCCATAGTATTTTGCACAGGTTCTTCATTAATCATCCCAGTGTCATCATTTACAATAAAGCACCTACATCAGCATTGCTTACAGTGAGGTTAGGAACAACAATCTGATCCCTTCTAAAGACTTACTCAGCCTCCACAGCTAAAGTCTGTGGGCAGTGAAACTAAAAATGTCCAGTCATTTTGTATGTTCTACAATCTATAGGACATTTTTACTGAATGCCAAGACTTATCGCATTGCGAACACCTCCATTTACTACAAGTATTACTAAGATGGTCATATGATTCACAGGAAAAAAAATAGATTTGGGTTGACCTTTGTATTGTACATGTGCCTTCTGATTATTAATTATAATGGCACTAGGGATATGATGAATTACATCCCATTCATTAGATGAAGTAACAAAAAACTCCCATCCAACATTTCAAAGATGTCTTTCACTGGATGTCTTTAGGTGATTGAATTGTGTGATTAATGCATAGAAAAAAAGCAGACACAGCTGACCAAAAAATCAGCTGACTGAACATCACCAGCTTTGTTTCTGTGTAAGATCATGAATAGTGAGGATTGGGGAGAATGTAGTGATCTCAGAGTAGGTATGTATAATTAGCAGGGGATGTGAGAAGCACAACTCCCACCACAAGGGGGGGTACAGAGGAGAGCTATCATCATATGTTTTCGTTTAATCTCATGAATATGGGAACATTGTTAAAAAAAAAACAAATTGTATAATATCAAGTTCAGTAATATCTACAGTGCAAAGCTACAGAAATACTCTCATTTATATGAAATATTAAGCCCAGTAAAGATATATCTATTCCACGGAAAGCACATCTCTTTTAACTCACAGTTATTAAGAAAAGTCTCTGCTGTTAATGAAGATTCATTAGTGACATTACATAAAAAATATTAATCTATATGAATGAAGGCTGGAGATTGCATGGTTACAAATGTCGGGTCTATATCAGAATGCTGAAACCTCACTTATGCGAATCCCAAAAGGCTGACACATAAACAGTGAACTGCAAGAACACCGAATGTCCTGAAGCACGAAATTCAAAATTTCGAAGTGCCATAGTTGTCCACACCATGTTTAGTGAGGTAAAATGTCAGTAGGAGATTCACTTATCCGGTATAGATCCCTAACATAAATGTGCAATAGTTACTGACCTTAGGGTTAGAGTGCAGGTTAAGGTAAGTGCATATATAGTAATACATTCAAACTACACCTTAGGGTTAAAAGTAAGGTTAAGTTAAGTGCATATATAGTACTACAGTTGTGTAGCCGAATAGATACGTGAATTACACTTCTCCTGTACTTGGATGTTGTTTGTTTATATTCAGATACATTTGTGTGTAATGCATGTTTGATTAGGATATGGGATGTATGGGTGAAGTGTGGATTATTTATTTTGTTTGGGTAGACAGTATGTAGCAGGTGGTGGAGATGGCCAACTATGGGAATTCGATATTCTGAATTTCGCACTTAAGGACATTCGCTGTTCTTGCGTTTCACTGTTTATGTGTCGGCCTTTTGGGATTTGTGTAAGTGAGGTTTTGGCATTCTAATATAGACCCTAAATGTCATAGCTCTCGTTAGGCACTTCTTATCTGGATTGAATACAGATAATAGATATCCTAAAGACACTGGCCAGTGAAGCATACTGATTTAAATTATTAGAAAGTACAGATGCATAGGAAGGCTAGACATATTATAATACTTCTGCAGGCATTGTGAAGACTGCCGAACAGACTGCTCTGTACTGAGAAGAGCTGTAAAGATTCCTGACATCAATTCTTCCAAAATGCCTTCTTGCTTTTCAGTCTGTTCCATAATTTGACCATAGGTAGTGGTGTTATTATGAAAAGTTTCTTCTTCTTGAATTAAAGATTTCCAACAATTGTCAGGCAACCCACCACTGTTGAGACAATTGCCTTGAATATTATTGAAAGAAATCAAGTTTGACAAGGTATAACATCTCCTTCAATAGCAGCTTCTTTACACTTCATTCCACAGCCATCCGATGGCCTGCTACAAAAACACCGGAAGGAGAAGAGCTAATAAAGTTCCCTGGTGCTGTGGTAACATTTATCCATATTCAGTATAGAAAAACACCTTGGTTCTCTTCTGAAAAGAGGCCATTAGCATAGTGGCACAGTGGGACTAATTCAGTCAATGTGTAAAATAAATAAATAAATAAATAAAATAGTAAGGCATAGAATTATGTGACTTATCAAGTTGTTTACACCATAAAATCCCAAGCCAGCAGCATAAAGCAATCTCCCAGATCAAGTAATTATAGGTGACAGAATTCAAAATATTAAGCAGTAATTAAAAGAAGCATAAATTGATCCTAGAGTGAGGGTTAATCCCCTAAATCATAAGTTAATATGCAGTTATTCCCTTACAGACCTGTATTGTCTGTCCATGAAATGTATTAAAATTATTGCCAGACATTTACTTTTACTCTTAAGAATTATTAACTATACATTGTTGAGCAGAAGGTATTTTGTCAAACAGAATCTATCTTCCCAGTGTGTCTCCTTTACTCCTAAAAGATATTAACAAATCTCTTTTTCTTAATTTTTATTCTCAGCTCAATGGCATTATAGCCTTTAAGAAGAATCTCCATTCAAATAATGTACAGAAGAAGTAAAGCTTTTTTTTGCCAAACATATCCAGGGATACAGAAAGAACCCCACTGCTTGTGTTAAGAGCTGCAGTAAAAAGGCGCTTTTTCTGTGATATGGTATTCTGCAGTTCAAAGACACATTAGCCACAATGAGGAAAAGCCTGTTTATCAGCTAATTTGCATGTCTCTGAATCACTGTTAACCATTGCAAGTTCAGATCAGCACTTTCTTGTAGGAGATGCAATGCCTTAGCATATGCCCCCATTCACTCTCCTGCATAAAATACATGCATTCAAACATACACACACAGACAAACTCACACATTCATTACACACACACACACACACACACACACACACACACACACACACACACACACACACACACACACACACACACACACACACACACACACACACACACACACACACACACACACACATAAAACCTATCCCCTTATTAACCCCCCCTACTGCAACCTCCTATGCAGACACCACACCTACACATATACTCTCACATGCAGACCCTGATATACACACACTCACACACCCCATAACACTACCTGACCATTAAACACCCCAACACTTACCTCTACCATGATGGATAAACACAGTTTTTGAGACCATGTTCATTAACACTAGAGGCCAGCAGCAACTGTGCAAAATTATGTGTAAATGCCTTGCCACAGTCAGTTCTGAAGCAGAAACCCTCTTCCCTGGAATGTTCCATTAGCATTTG
The DNA here is from genome assembly GCF_019279795.1 of Protopterus annectens. Classification (NCBI taxonomy): domain Eukaryota; kingdom Metazoa; phylum Chordata; order Ceratodontiformes; family Protopteridae; genus Protopterus; species Protopterus annectens. Next base: position 16,932,234 of record NC_056731.1, read on the forward strand.
TCAGAGCCAAAGAGGAATTCCACCACAGTGCTACATGTCGTTGTGCTGTAAAACAAAGTATGGCCTACCATACGTTGAAAAAATCCAGTATACAAGTGGGATAATTTGCCAGGGTGAGGAGAAAAGGTGGGAGTCTTGGCTATGAGTGACACAATTAGACTAATTTGCAGTTATCAATTTACCAGTTGCAAAATCCACATGCTCAGTTAAGATCTTTATAGCTTATGAGATCTGGATCAAAATACAATTATCAAACTAGGTAACAAAAGAGCATGAAAAAGCAAAGCTGAAAACTATTTTCAAGGAAGCCAGTGGCATAACTTCCTGTGACTGTAGACCAATGAACATAGCACAAGAAATTTCGGTAATGGATTGGAAGGTAAGTAGAAGGGAGAAATAGGAAAAAAAGAGAGAAAAAGGAATAGGGAGTTGGTAAAAAAGCCTCACTTTTAACCAAAGAAGGCTCTTCCAGTAGAAGGAAAGAAACCGATGATCTGGCAGATTTCTGAGTAAGACATTTCACCCCAAGCACTTTGGTTGGTTGTTTAGAAAAATACATCACAGTTTAGAGCCTGCGCTGTTACTGAGCAACAACTGCATTTAGAAGAAGGTATAATAGTAACAATTATCTTCCTTATAGTTTTAAATATATATCCACCTCATAGGGGAGGGAAGATGGGAGTGTGGAAAGCAAGGGAAAGCAGGAAAGGCTCATCAGTAAAAATACCTATAAGTGCCATTTAGAACTATCCCTATTGAAGGCAAAAGTTACCTCATGGTAGGGCAGTATTATTTTTATGACAAGAGAAATAACCCATGTACTAATGACTAGCTAATAAATCAATGCCAGATTTAAGGCTGTGTTCCCAAGATATGGAATATCCATCAAGCTGGTTACAGTCGACGCTACACAGTTTATATTGACTGAATTCCAACTGTTTTTACAACTATAGGTTTTTCTCATAACATCTCAGGTCTTCACTATTCTCAGTGAAAGAGTAAAGATGAGACCAGTTAAAAAGATCTGGAAACAATTCACAGATGTTCCATGTTATATTGAGCTAATCCACATAGTGTTACAGGAATAATTCATTCTCAGCTAATGCTTGGGAGGCAAATAAGAGCTATGATGCCAATGCCAGACTCACAATTTGAGTCAAAAACTCTACTGTATGAGTCAAGTGAATGAAATGACCAAAAGCTAGTTTCATATAAAAACTTTACCGATAAATGCTAGTCTGCACAACCAGTATCTATCATTCAACCTGGCTAACCAGTATACCGAATGCTAGAGGGACAAAAAAAATTGGAGAAAAGTGTTACAGTGTGAAAACTAGTGAACTGATATCCTGCATGGTTTGAAGCAAAGATGGTGCAGTGCTATAATTAAACACAATTAAAGGCATGCTTGACTACCTCCTTATGAGTCTCAAACTACATGTAGTGATCCAGAGAATAAACTTGATGTGTTTGAGCCATCAATTATTAGTCCCACATTGAGTCAGGTTACTCTTGCTACTTCAAATGATTCCATCTTAATGATGGAAAAAGAAACAGTGTCCATCTTAAAGCATAACAAAGCTCCCAGCAAAGATAGCTTCCTAACAGAATTTTACAAATGGGAGGAGAAGACATACTATGGCAGATTCTAGTGAATGTTTTCAACTCAGGTGAATTCTTTAAAGACACATGAATGGATTTAAACCACAAGATTATAGTACACTCCCTAAAACTAAGGTGATAATGCACTCAGAAGGCAATTTCAGACCAATTTTACTGTTAAATGTGGATTTAAAACTGTCTGTAAAGTACTAGTCCACAGGCTGGAGAAACATCTTCTTTTATTAATATGCAGAGGCCAAACTTGTTTTGTGAAAAGGGGAGATGTCACGGATATTTGGTGGCCCATACAAAAATCTTTGCATAGGCACAGGAAAGAACATGACAACTGTCATAGTTTTCTTTGATATAAAGAAGGCTTTCGACTATGTGGATTGGGATTTCCGTTTTACTATGCAAGAACTGTGATGGTTTGGGGAAATCTTTATTTGCTGGGTTGAAGGATTATATAATAATCCATCTTTTTGAGTATTGATCAATGGAGGGCTATCAAAGGTAGGAACAACAAAGAGAGGTATTTGACAAGGATGCCCACTGTCACCAGGATTGTTTCTATTAGCAATGGAAAAGTTAGCCTTCCATGTGAGGTCTTATTTACAGGTTAAGAAAACCAAGGAAGCAGCTATCAGTTTCTTCCAGATGTTTGCGGATGACTATGTACTAATGAGTTTAGACTTACCCGAAATCCTGGATGGAGTTTTAAATATACTCCAGCTTTTTGGCATGGTATCTTAGCTGGAGTGCAATATAGTAAAGATAGTAATACTGAAGTGCAGGTTGTGGATTACTCAATGAGTAGTGGAGAGATTAAAAAAAAAAGATACAAGCGGCATACCTAGGTTTGACAGTACATAGTATATTAGGGCAAACCCTAGATAATAACTTGACGCAATTGATGGGAAAAGTTATGGGGCTCATCACTGAATTAAAAGTACTTTTGATGTGAAAAGGGAAAATAGAGGCAGTACAAGAAATGATTATGCCTAATTTTATATATCAGATGCAGAATTTACCTATAGTAATACAAATCTCAATTTTTTACAAGATTTTCAGGAAATTGTAAATGATAATATTCTGGGTGGCGGAGCCAGAAGAATCCCACTGAGGTGGCAATCTACTCCCAAATTATATGGGGGATGAGGACTGCTACAGATAAGATCATATGCTATGACCTTCAAAGTGAACCAGTTATTGAAATGTTAATCTCTTAGTGAGCAAACACACAAGGAGCAGGTACTGGACTGTGAGAAAAACTCACAGATTATACCGCATGAATGAATATGGGAAACATATACAGAATGCGAAGACATCGGGGGACTGGGGAATTGGCCCTGACAATAACATCTGGGTACCTGAGACAGCCCATATGACAAGAGAGGTAAGTAGAGCAAATTGGCTCCAGCAGGGCAACAGTAACTGGGAACAGCTAGCAAAACACCCAGAGGAGGCTTCCTTATTACATGTTACTATTATAAAGGCATATGCAATAAAACAGTAGGGATGCTTCACATACATACATTTGAGTCAAATATGGAAGAAACATGCTAGATAGGTAGGACAATGTCCAAACATTCTCCCATGGGAGGAATGGAAGTGCCTAATGAATGGCAGAGTCAGAATTATAAGCAGGTGCATGCATGGAACAGGAGAATGGCAGGAAGGTGAAAACACCAAAAGGGACGTCGTTTTTCATAGAAGGAATGGGAGCAGATCTGGTACACCTCAGGAAGATTCGGCAGGTGGCCAAGGTATAGAGACCAGCACATGGTGTTGTTACCAAGATGGTATTTTCCCCCAGAATGACAGCATTTCACAGAAGTGAGGGGAAACAGTCAGAGTTGGAGATGGGGGAAATTCAGTGCAGACAATCTCCAGATATTTGAGGGGTGTAACGTAATGCAGGGATATTGGCAATATCTTATCTAATAGTTAAGAGAGGGACTTAAAATGAGACAGCAGGTGAACTGGCCATTTTAGACCTTTGGAGTTATCCCAAGAGGTAGATAGTTGAAAACAAAATACAGAGAAGTATGCTGGACATTAGCCAGTGTTATCAAATTGTTGTGTGCCAAATTCAGGAAAGCAAACAGGTGGTCTCACACAGAGTTAAATTACAGAATTAGAAACCATGTGGAGTATACAGGTTATTCTTTCAAGGGGAACAAGCAGTAAACTGCTTTTCTGAAGGACTGAACAGTTAGTTTTGATAAGTTGGGTCCTATGGATCACAACACACAGAGAATTAGAAATTATATGAAGAGTTTGCCAATGTAAGCATATGATGTTAACTTGAGGTAGAGTAACTATCCCAACTTTTTTAATACATGGCATGTTATTTTTTGTAGGAGTGTGTACATTAAAGATGAATGTGTTTGAACAAACACAATATGTAGGTCTTTAGACAATTGTACAAGGTGTACTCTGTACAGTTCTTTTCTTGTTGTTGTTATTCATTTTTCAGTGTTAATTTTTCTTCTTCTGTTTAAAATATTCAATAAAAGGCTGTTAAAAAGTGCTACCACAGCCCAATATTGAAGACATGGAATAGAAGTTCAGAATCTACAATGTGAAATGACAATGTGAACTTTCTAGATGCTGTTAATACTGCATTGTAGAGTAACTTTAAATATACTACTACTCACTACAGTTACCTTTTCTAATAGGTTCATTTCAGTAATAGTTGTTGTATTATGTTGTTTGGGTGACGTAGTGAAAGAGAAGTAAAAGCTCCAGTTTGTTAACAGGACTCTGACAGAGTCATATAGTTAGATAAGTGATTCTATGTTGTCAGAGTCAGATAATTGACTCTACAAACATTTTGCATTAAAAATGCTTGTTTTACTAATGTCTGCCTCTGGTAGTGTTTTGTGAATAACCACATTAGTACATATGTTAAATGTGTTAGGAGCATTGCATTATCAATAGCATTAAAAAATACTGAGTATATGCATTAAAAGGATCAATCTGGTGTTAAATGCATTGTGCATCCTTTATGCTCAAATTTGCATTTTATAATTTCAAAAGAGATTCTTCTCTTTCCTTAGGGGACAGAAGAGATGATAAGTAATACAGAGCTGCCTGACTCTGCTGTATGACTTTGTGTATATATATATATATATATATATATATATATATATATATATATATATATAGTTTCCCTTCATAAACACAAATTGCTGAAATATCGAATTTCAGAAATTTGTGTCCATGAAGTCGAAACTTCAAAATAACAAAAGTGCATAAGCGCGAAGAGGACTATGTCGAATTCACGCTTATGCATGCATGTTATGTTGCGGAAGTGTTTGGCTGGGATGGTGTCTGCAGTTTAAGGTGAGTGAGTGTGCATGAGTGTTTTTCTAACTTGTACGAGTGGGTTAGGGTAGGAAGGTGGAGGTATGATTGTGTGTGTTAGCTATGTGTGATTATTTTTTTCTTTACTGTTTGTGTGATCTCAGAGTTGGTATATATAAGTAGGGGGTGTGGGGGGTGTAGGGGGGCTTGCCCCCCTGCATTTGTGTAGTGTAGGTGTGTGTCTATGTGGTGTTTTGTTGTATTTAATTGTTTTGTGGTGTGGGTGTCATGGTTTGTGTGTTGTGTGCTGTATTGTGTATGTTCAATGTTTTGGTTTCGTGATTGTGAAGTGTCGGTGTTGTGATGGTTTCAGCTTTATGCTGTTGAAATGCGGAAATTCGACATTTCAGCATTTCGGTAAACTCGGAATCCCGACAGCGAAAACACAGACATGGGAAACGTGCGAGCATGACTAGGTAAGTGTGCGATAGTGAGGGATTTGGGGTTAGGGTGCGTGTAAGGTGTGTGTGTGTGTGTGATAGTGAGGGATTTAGGATTAGGGTGCGTGTAAGATAGGTGTACGATAGTGAGGGGCTTAGGGTTAGGGTGTGGGTAAGGTAAGTGTGCGATAGTGAGGGACTTGAGGGTTAGGGGCAGATTAAGTGAGTTAGGGTTAGGGTGCGGATAAGGTAAGTGTGCAATAGTGATGGACCTTAGGGTTAGGGTTTGGGTTAAGGTTAGTGCATAGCTAGTTGTGTGTAAGGTGTATTGTAGGTTTTTAGGTTGTTGGTGTGCTTGTGTTGTGTGTGTGTTGTGTGGAACAGCGAACATTTTGTTTAGTTAACTGTCAGTATTGTGGTTTGTCGGGCATGTGAACTTTCATGTTTTTGCAGTTTTGTTCTTGTGGTGTTGGTGTTGTGGGTGTCGGTGTTGTGGACTGTCGGTCTAACGTAGTAGAACCATATATATATATATATATATATATATATATATATATATATATATATACGGGTCTATATTAGATAGTCGAACGTTGAAAAGAGTGAACGCTCTTACATCGACTCCTAATAAACCACACAATGTCAAACATACAGAACATGACGTTTTTCCCAGGGAAAAAAAAAATCTCTGCTCAAAAAAAAAAAAAAAAAATCCACAGACAAAATAAAGGGGGGCTTCGCCCACCACACACCCCCTACTTAAATATATAAACTCTGAGACCGCACCACAGTGGAGGAAATGGCAAAGTCCTGGCAATGGCCCAGAGATATTTTTCCGTGGGAAAAAAAAATCGCTGTTCAGGCTATTCGACATTCTGTGCTTTCGGTTATCAGGGTTCGATGTAAGAGCATTCGCTCTTTTTCAATGTTCGACATCCTGATATAGACCGTATATATATATATATATATATATATATATATATATATATATATATATATATATTTATATAGATAGATAGATAGATATGGTCAATATGTTTTATAGCCATTGTACTTTAAGACATATAGTACTGATGATTTTAAGGATGAATGCATCCCTTAAATGCCAATTACCATTATTTGTGATGTGGAACTGTTAACATCATTCTGACAGACATACTATGTTATACAGAATAAAAATAGTTTTATTAAAATGTAAATGTATCCGGAAATTAATCACACCACTTCTGGATATTACTGGGTAACCAGCGTACCTCTCAAACTCCTAGCACAAAAATTCTACACTAAACCAAAAATAAAGGAGGGTGCTCCCAAATTCAGGTATAGCTTTTAAATATCATTCTTATAAACTTAGAAAGGTACTAGAGGAAAAAGTTTTGTGAAAGCATACATTTTCTGAAGTCTTAAACCCAAATGTCTGTTATTGTTTAGTGGCTTTAGTCCTTGATTTGCTAGAAAACCACAAATTTTATGAACACACAAAAAAATGAGAAAAAAAAAATGTATTTTTCTGAAATTCTGGACAGTTGAGAGGTATGATAGCTGGAGCGGAGCATCATGATAACGCTGGACTAAATACAGAGTAATGTAGATACTTCAGTGAAAAGATAAACAAAACCATCTGCAAGCTGCTTTTTTCAACCTAAGAAAAAAGCATATTCCAACATAATAATGCTGACATTTCAGAAGATAATTAGCTTTTATCCTACCAAGTTAAAGCTTAAGCTTAAGCCTTCTCGAGTCTTCATGCTGTCATTATCTGCCAGACAGTAAGACACCGTTAAATTATAATGCTCTCAACTCTCTTCTTTTCCTCAAAAGCAGTTTGTTGAATTTATTTGCATTTGTTTAACCGTTAGTTAAGACGGTGAATGTACAGATCTTTATGGATCTTTTTCAGCCATAACCCAAGCTACAATGGTAGAAGCAAACATGAGATACAGTGGCACTTTGCATTAGTTAGTCATCTAGCACGTGTTTGGTTGATGGAAGGAAGCAACAGTACCAAGAATACACAATCTCTCACACACTCACACACACACACACACACACACACACACACACACACACACACACACACACACACACACACACACACACACACAAAGTTTCAGATTGTAAAGAAAAAAAAACTCTGCACAAATTCTACACAATGTTTAGAAACCAGTACTGAGCACAAAGGCAGTGAAACAGAAATACATAGTATTGTACAATACTCTTTTCCTTAATATGGCTTAGATGGATCAACCACCCTGCTGTTAAAATGCCAAGGTATTGCTTGTTATTCCCTAAATCTATCTCTATAACCAAAAAGTAACATTGATATTAAAAAAATATATATTATGCTAAAATGCAACAGGCAGACAGTGTAGGACCTGCACTGACTACTCATGCATGTTATTGGAACTAGTCTTCAGTATGGCAGTTCAAAAATGAAGCTTCTGTATCAATGCTGTTAGGCCCAGGTTCAGTCCTGACCTCTGGTAACTTCATGTGTACTCTACAGAGTTACAGTCTCTCCCCATAACTGGGTGAGTTTTATCAAGGTGCTACAGTTATCATTCCAGAAAGAAAACATGCTCTTTGACTGGGTATTATAAAAGCAGACCATGTATTTTGTATTTACCTTTACCCTGGCAGCCAAGTCCAAGGCTAAAAAGGGTCCATGGATGACCATTTTACTTTCTTAGTTAATAGTCAAATAAATCATGAGTAAAGAGCCTCTTACATATATTAAGCACATCCTTGTTAAACGAAGTAGCATTTCCTTTTTATTTTAACAGGAAGGATATTAAGATATTGCTAGGCATGTCAGTCAATCAGTTTCCCCCACTAAAATGCAAAGGATCATCAGTATACAGCAACTGTGCAAGATGCTCACTGCTGCCTGTTGTAATCTACTGTGTACCCCACAATTGCTGCTAGCTCTTGCAGTCTACTATATACCCCGTGATTTACATATGCATTACACTGCTGTGTCTTGCAATCTACTAAGTACCCCACAATTTAAATATGCACTAGGTTGCTGTCACTTGCAATCTACTATGTACTCCACAATTTACATATGCATTAGGCTGCTGTCACTTGCAGTCTATGATGTACCCTACAATTTACATATGCATTAGGCTGCTGTCACTTGCAATCTACTAAGTACCCCACAATTTACATATGCATTAGGCTGCTGTCACTTGCAATCTACTATGTACTCTATGATTTACATATGCATTAGGCTGCTGTCACTTGCAGTCTACGATGTACCCTACAATTTACATATGCATTAGGCTGCTGTCACTTGCAATCTACTAAGTACCCCACAATTTACATATGCATTAGGCTGCTGTCACTTGCAATCTACTATGTACTCTATGATTTACATATGCATTAGGCTGCTGTCACTTGCAGTCTACGATGTACCCTACAATTTACATATGCATTAGGCTGCTGTCACTTGCAATCTACTATGTACCCCACAATTTACATATGCATTAGGCTGCTGTCTCTGGCAATCTAGTATGTACCACAACATTTACATATGCATTAGGCTGCTGTCACTTGCAATCTACTATGTACCCCACAATTTACATATGCATTAGGCTGCTGTCACTTGCAGTCTACGATGTACCCTACAATTTACATATGCATTAGGCTGCTGTCACTTGCAATCTACTATGTACTCCATGATTTACATATGCATTAGGCTGCTGTCACTTGCAGTCTATGATGTACCCTACAATTTACATATGCATTAGGCTGCTGTCACTTGCAGTCTACGATGTACCCCACAATTTACATATGCATTATAGTACTTGTGAGGGTTTCATGCCTTGATTCCATCAGATGACAGACCACTCACTACCTAGTACTGAATATAACTAGTTCACAACTACACATTCATACAATGTAGCACACTAAAGACCTTGGCCTTGACAAATATCAGTTGTGCATGTATATAGCATGTCAGTACCCAAGATAGTTGCTTGTCAGTACACAGGCTGGTGCTTATGCCATTCTGCTATGTGAGGCTCCAAGGCTAAAACGGGATGCCCCATTGCATGTTTATGGCATTAAGTGGGGCATTAATACAGCTCTGCATATCTGGCTACTGCTATCAAGGTAGCCATTGCCTCCCTTCCTGTCTTCTTTCCCATGTCACACCATCACTTACTTCTTGATGAAATATGACATCTGAGATGCATCACATTTCAATGTGCCAGGTTTTGACTATGCATAAGGTAACTTGTTTTTCATATGGAGGACAGAAGAAGGTGGTCACATGGCACAGCAAGTCTCCATGCTTGACTGTTTTCATTTGTATTTAGTTGTATGATTCACTTCTGTTGCCTCCTTTTTGCATATAAGTTTACCAACTGGTTATCAAGTTTGTGTAATGGCTGTTGCATTGCCTACTGATATTATTTGTATCCATTCCTATACCACAAAGTTACACTTTGTGTAGTTAAGGTCTTATAATTATAAAGGGCACTACAGATGCTATGAAATAAGCATCATTATATCTACTACTTACAGGATATCTTGAGGACATGCTAAACATAATGTTTCTATGATATTACAGCTGTTATTTTTTTATTTGCTCCATCCTGTTATAAATAGAAGAGCGATTACATAATTGGAACTTTAAAAGCTGACTAAATCTTCCCTAAATGTCATGCTTGAGTGATGTTCAAGAATATAATGAGATAAGTGACAGGCTTATTTATAATTCTGGAATTTGAATGCATTTGTATTTTGGAAGGAGGAGGGAGATATAATGATTCTACAGGGAAAAAATATCTTTCAGAAAATGACAGTATATAATTTGCCTCTGCATTTCATGTCATCAGCTAGGAAAATTACAGTTGCCAAAGTAATCCTTCAAACATGTTACCTAGAGAAAATGTCTCCACGAAACACATATGTAATAGATTTATTTCATTTATTTAAATAGCTAGACTGGCTACAGAACTCTTCTTTCACCTACACCTTTGTAAAGAAATGTTGCAAGCACTAGTGAGTCAGTCATAATACAATATAATTGTGTCTTTCTGTATTCGCTCAAGGTGCCTACTTATATGTTCATATGTGTGCTTTGAAGCACACTCACACAGATAGACAGACACATGTGCACAAGCACACACACACAGACACATACACAAACATTAGCTCACTGTCTATGTTCATACCATCACCGTCAACACATTTGCAGAACTTACAAAGGTCAAAATAGTTCATGGAGCACTTATCTGGGTTTGTCCAGAGCCACCATTGAAATATCGTCTACCATGTGCACATGATCAGTCTACATGGGTCTTTGTAACTTTATTAGTTTTGCAGCTTCATTAACCTTAACATTCAGAGAATGCCAAGGAACTCCTAGACATATATAATTTAATGAATTTAAATGAAATATTGGCAGAAATACTTTCAGCTCATTTTTCCAAGTAAAAGTAATTTTATGGGTTAGGTGACATTATTAGAAAATTTATTTTTATCAATCAAAAGAAACTTTACAAATAAACAAATATACTAAGCCTTCAATGATTCAATCACACCTTTACATCTGCCTTCATGATTTTTATATTTTGTAACTGAGAATTCCATCAGATTTTCATACACTTAATAGAATAATCTATACTGGAATTTTATAGAAAACAGTGGTTTGAAAACATACTACTAAAAGCAGATCTTGCAGATAATAGTTAACTGACCCTGGTTATACATGAAGATGAGAACTTAGGGCCTAGAATGGATCACACCAATCCATACTAACCAAAAAGACTAAAATGAATCATTGTTGCTCTGCTCTGCTCTGTTTTCGTATCACTCCATGATTCCATGATTAATTTAGTGCCTTGACTAGTATGAAACCAACTTGACTTGTGCCAGGAAAAAAATTGCAACAATCAGTTAAGCAGAGTGATCAAGCCAACAGTCTTAGAGCAGCAGTTTGTTGATCAGTTTGGAGAAGTGATCGCTGGACCTTTTCAGCAAAGGCCCAATAAAGCAAAGAGAACATGTGATCATTTTTTTCCATGTATCATTTCACCTTGGCATGTATCAACAGACTTCCTGCTTAATGACTAGACAACTGCAATTGTTATCCCTCAGCACAAGGACAGGCCATCCAATGACCTGGGGAAACTATCAACCCATCTTTAACCTCACCTATGTGTATTATTCTTATGAAGACACATTCATTTGAACCTTTTAAAAGGGAGATGTACCCTGTTGCATATAGAGGAACATCAGCAGATTTTACCTAATACTCAGCATGCACAGTGCTAGAGTACCTAATATTCAGCATGCACAGTGCTAGAGTACCTAATACTCAGCATGCACAGTGCTAGTACACCAGTATTTTATTGGACAAACTTCCTGTCCTACAGACTTCCAATGTTGAGCAGTCACTTAAGAATATAATAAGGGCGGGCATTTCTCCTGCTGAGATCTGCACACATGTAAATGAATCATCTCATAATCTGTCAAAAGCTTTTCCATCCTTGTCAGAAGGAGAGGGATTGGTATAAACCATATGCTTAGCAGCAGCTGAGCTCACTAAACTAATAGTTATAGCCATAGCCACAGAGTCAGTTCTGTGATGAATATATAAAAACTTAAAAGACTTGGTGGCAGTAAGCTGGCTGTCAGGCAAGTTACAAGTTACAAGCTATGACAAAATTATCCTTCAAAGCTGAAGAACAGGAGAAATTGGGATAGGTACTGGAAATACCAGTTGCAATAAATCATAACACCTTTTTAGGGACTGAGCAATATCATTATGTTCCCACTGAAACAATTTATTCATTCTGGAAACATTTTTCAGAGAAATATAATCCTTAAAAGGGACTGACCAAAGCTACAATTTCCTCAGAATCTGTATAAAAACCAAAAGAGACGAAACATAGTCTGCCCTTTCAAAATCATTTTGAGGTTCAAAATCTTTGTAAAATGAAGAATCTCTTTTTCTTTTACCAGAAACAGTGAAACAGGAATGGTCAAGATCCTTGACTTAACCCTGAGCCCAATAAATCACACCTATGCAGGGTAACTGAAACAGGACAATACATATGTCTAAGTTGTTTTTCTTTTTGACAGGAATGTCTGAAGAAACTGACCCACTATTGACAGAAAAACTGTCACAGGAATAGGCATAGCTTTCTGCCTTGTCAGAGTTTCATTTTCTGTCCCCTGTCCCAGGAGCAAAAGTAGTTCTCTCTTGCCCACTAAAGGCACTCCAAAAGCAGTAGAGGATGTGTATAACCCAAGGTCCATGATAGCTATAGGGATTACACTAGAGAGAGCCAGGGAAAAAGATGAATGACCTGAGGAAACAGTTTTGGCCACAACACAGTCATCCATCTTCAGCAGGGACACTTTAACTGCCTGCTGTGATGGCAAACGCTGTTTACTAATTTCCTTACATTCACTCCTGGAAAAAAGTAAGAACTGAGGAATTAGTAGGTTGTTCCAAGGTTAAGCTGAAAAAGATGCCTGATTTCCCAGGAAGCCTAGCAACACTTGTCGGTAAAGCAGATAAATAGCAAAAAAAGTAATGTTTGCCCCATAAAAATAAAATAAAAAGTACTTTAAACAATTTCCTGAACCCCCAGAAGTAAAATAACATAAATTTTACATCAGGAAAAAGTAATAATAGTTGCAAAAAAATTTTACCATGAAAGTCAAATGTGACACTCCCATTAAAAAGTAATTAAGAGTCAAGAGAGAGTCATTAAAATAGTTTTTCCTAGTTTTAGGATTTCATATTTTATTAAAAAAGTATAAATTCTGTTGTAAAACGTAAAGTGGAAGTTTTTTTTTTCTCCAACGAGAACTTATCTAACCAACTTTGGAAGAAAGTTAGTTGACCATTGATCTTCAAAAGCCCACAAGAGAGGCCCTCTCTTTGAGAGCAGGAAAGCTCTGAAGGGCTTGGAATATAAACCTGACCTTTTAGTCAGCTCATCTCAAATGAACTAATGGTTTGGGCATGTGGAAGGTCCCCTTAAGCTTTCAAAACTGGCCAGCTGCTTTATCCTTAGGAGGCTATAACCCATATAACTAAGGCGTCTGCAGTAGTGACCCATATGATGAGCATCAGTGAGATACACCATGAAAACAGCTTTTCCACATTAAAGGAAATTAACTTACTTGTTGTGTTGCAAACATAAATGGTACAATACAATGTGCTTTAGCTAACATATAAATAATTATTAATGGCAGTAGGGATGGTATATGTCTATATTTCATGAACTGGTATATTGGACTTAGAATGCATATAAATCTGCGACAGAATTCTGTCATAATAAACACTGCAAGCAGATGTAGTATATATGCTAGTATAAACCTATATTATAGTGAATTGGAATCACAAGTGTATTAAGGGTTTCATATCTTTACTACAGTGGTTGTAGAAGGTCATAGAGGAAAAGGTACAGGGTTCATTATCACTCCTAATCTGAATCATGCTATATGGTGTGAAAGGGCATTACAGAAGGCTGAGAGGATGCTGCAGGGCTCCATAACATAGGGAATGAACTCAAGACATGTGACAATTATCCTAGCATTGTGCCAAAAATGACTATGACCCTATATGGAATAATGTCTGTTGTTTAGGCACTATGTAGAATTAGGGTTACAAATCTGCTTGGCTATAATCATGTAACACAACTGTAGCAGGATGATGAAATAAATGAGAAGGCAGATAGCTTGATGGATACATAAGAAGAGAAATAATACTGCATTGATTGAATAATGGGATATAAGTATTTTTGCAGAGGGGAAATGACTGCCATGTTGGAGAAGGTTCATTTGAAAAATAGACAAAATACTATTCTGAATTATGAATTGTGGTCCAAAAATGTACTGCCTAGGGGAATTAAAAGACTAAGTCATTAAAGTTGTTCAACAATGCCTGCTTTATCACAGGGTAATGCTAGGACAAGTAAAACAATGGGCAACTGCGCAGGGTTTAACTGTACCCCTTTTGCCAATTTGTAGATTGGTGGACCTCCTTTGTCAACATTATTATAATTTAATTTGTATGAATGCCAGCGTATTTTGTTAAACATTATGGGAGGGCATTGCAATATGTCAAAGATATAAATTACAAACTGAAAGAGACATGCTCTTTTTTGAGTTGCATCTCAGTTATAGTATAATATTTCAGCAATCTCTTAATTTGAAGAATTTTGCGTACAGTTAACATGAGGCACAGTTTTATCCAAGAGCAATCTTTCTAAAATGCTAGAAGTTACAAATTTTAAAACTCATGAGAATAGTTCATTTTGCAGGTAAAAAAGTACATATTCTTCCAAATGAGGCATGCTTCAGTTTTCTGAAATGAAATAAAAAAACTTTTGTAGATTTCCCAAAATAAAAAGTGTTCTTCACTCCAGAAATAAGAAAAAATGCTATGCTTTGAAGAAGGTGTGAGCTTTGCTAACAAATGTTTTCACCTTTATGATATTTTTAAAAACATATCTCAAAAATGTTTGAGACACTGACCTACGTTGTAGGAATGTGACTCAGTACAGTATGTGTCCCCTACTACAAGGAATGTGACAGTTCCTCAGGAACTTTGATGACACAAGCATAGTGTTACACATTTTATCTACAAACAACATAAACAGAATGTAGTAATTACTGGAAATGATAGTGGCACTGCACAAGTAATATATCCTATATTATAGAAAAAAATTAAAGTTCAGCTCAGTCAGCTTGTTCAGATCTTAGAATTTAATTTACTGTTTTTAAAAATAAATTTAAGGCAGTTCAATAAGTGGGGTAAGAGAACTGTGTCAGTAACTGTGCAAAGAAGGCAATTATTCATCAGTAGATGACTACTTAATTATCGATACTTGAAAAAAGACACAGTGATATTAAATGATGACAGGGCAATGTTTGCCATCACCTTTTTACTTCATTCGCATTATTAAAAACTAACATGTAGCTGAATAAGATGTTACCTACTAAGATAATAGCACATAGAATTTCTAAGGTTAGGACTGTAATGCTACAATCACAGCAAAATGACCTCATATCCGATCCTGGCATTTATCTTTATAGGAACTATTAAAAAGTGTGAATCTAAGTTGCGGTCATATTTCATGGAATAATTGTTCATATTCAAAAAATAAACACTTATCTAGTGTATGTATTTTGATGTTTAATTTTCAAAGATACTCAGTAAAGTTAAAAACATGATATCAGGAAAATAGTCATCAGTAACTTTTAATAGCACTTTATCTCTACTGCCTAAACTAAGGATTTTTTTTTAATAAAATCAGTATTCACTGCTATTTCATCAGGGTGTTTAAAGAGAATACACAAAGCAATACAAGAACCTGTATTTTATTGAATGTACTTGCCACTGCCACAGCAATATATACATACCTCATTTGATAAAAGCTAGATGCAACATGGTGAACTACGAGCTGTACAAACTCACCATGACAGATAATAAATCAGCTGTTCATATTTGTACCATTTTATGAACACAGCATCTGTCACTGCTGTGCTGCCGTCAAGGATTATTATCCTTAGGCATCAAAGGTGAGCATGAGTGATTGTCATTAATCTACCTGCCAGTGTGCAGATAGCTTCATGATTACAAGAGCAATGGTCAGCTAAGGTTCTCTGTGTCTATGTCTCCTTAAATCCACTCTTATTTTATACAACCATTATGATGAGAGTTTACTTTGCAAGTAAGACTTATGCTGAACCGGTGCCTGTATTCAACTGCTGCATACATTATCTCTCCAGGCAATCCCTCAAATGCCTTTTGTATTGGTGTTCCATATAGCAGCATTACATTTTCAAACTATTATAGTTACTTACTTTTATAGATGTATTAAGTTACTAATTTCATAGATAAAATGAGTGAAAAACATTTGCGTTAGACTGAGAGAGAGAGAGACAGTACTGTATGGGTGTGTTGCATTATCCTCCTAGAGGAAACAACATAGCCACATGCCCTGAGAGTGCTGAGCAAACCACGGTCAACAGTAAAGATTTCCATGATAAAGTGTGTCACGGAAGTAAAGAAAGATATCAAGTTGCATGGAAAAAAATGTATGTTGGTCCTGGTACTTTGCAAAATAAAGTGACTTGTCTTGCTAGAAGAAAACAGCCATGAGTATTAAGTGAAAATGCTTCTATTTCTGCCAGTCTGTGGATTTCAGATTTGCAGTTTGCAGTCCTGTCTGATTGCCTGTAATTGGACCAAGTTAAGGAAATAAATTAGTGCATATTTTTTTTCATTGCTGTATTTGGATTCAGGAGAAATATTAGAGTTTGTCATATCCCTTTTCCCCCTTCACTTGTTGTGGTAGATATCTTTTTAATGCAGAGTTTTAATATTAACACCGATGTCTGTAAGGTTTCTCTAAGCTCTCACAATGTCAGCATTGGGCTCTGCAGAACTGCTTTTTAATGAAACACCTGCTTCTAGTTTACCAGTTTAGTTAGAAACTTGACTTTATTGATTCAGCAGTTAACACAAGTCATGTCTCAGCAAACTAGTGGCAGAAACACAAGTACACTGGAGCAGACAGAGGTAAAAACAAACAAATGGATACACAGTTTCATTTCGAAGGTAACCATGTATCGTAAAGAAATTGGCAGTCAGATTCCCAGTTGGACTTTGTTGGTGACAAATGTTCACAAATGGCTAGATCATTTTACATTTTCAGATGATACTGCCTATATCAGATCTTTAGAAGGTGAATTCCTATCAACTGAGCAACAAATCCAGAAGCTTGGCAAGGTACTGGTTAAATTTAAAACATTACAAATTGATAACTACTTTCTGAATGAGAGTGTCAAGCAACATGTTCCGAAGGGTCTTCTATTATGAAAATTCCCACAAGGAGTGGAAGAAAATTCCTGTTTCCTTGTGGAGCTCCGAGAGTTATTTGACAAAAGTGGGCTAGATTTAACCCGGTTAGTGATTAAAGAAAATGAGCAGTGGATTAACATGCTTAAAAATGAGCTATCCCAATCGATCAATTCAATATCTGGTGACTTAAACTTTGTAAAGCATAAACAGAGCTTTGACAGTGTTTTTCACCAATTTGAATCCATGTTACTACCTACTAAAAGAAGGAAGGACAAAAAACTGCAAAGGATGACACTGATTACCATAACAAAACAGTTTACCCTAAATTGAAAACTATAACCCATTTACATACTGACATCGAACATAATTCCAACACAACAAATGAATGTCAGGTGGAATATGATTTGGATGTCCCTTTAGACCAACCAGTAGCCAGGAGGTCAGTGAGAATAGACAAAAAGAACAAAGATCAGCATTATACACCAGTCTACCATGAGAAAAACTTGAAACACTGGTATTGGCCATGAAGGAACCAGCAAACCAAAAGAAACAGCAGGTTGTAATATCAACATATCTTCCATACACCACACTGGTGGGCTCAATTTCAGGTACTGTTTCTGTGACATTCTTCTTTAACTTTAATATATACTGTTTTAAAGATCTAAGTATTGCTTCAGAACATCACAAATTATTTTTAAAAAGGTTTCCCTTTATTCCATCTGATCGAACAAATGTGGAGCACACATTAACAGATTTAAACATTTTCAATAGGAAGCTGAATTCACATGTGCTGTTTGGGGAGAAAATGTCAGAGGAAACCACACAAAAATAAATGTAAATGCCTTTTTAATCTCATCTTACATCCAATACTCACTATTTTTGAGAAAACCTGTGAATGCGAAATTAGGGATTTATTAATGAAAAAGAGACCATGTATGTTTCATAATTTGACCAGAGAGGCCCAGGATACTATTACTTCTAACAAAAGCATTTGCCATACGAGACCTGACAAGGGTGGAGGTTTGGTCATATGGATTTAATTGACTATGTTAGCAGAATGACCATATTGTTAGCAGATGAAACAGTTTATCAGGTGGTCTCTGTAAACGAAATCAGCACTGCATATAGTGCAATGCATGCCTTGTTGGCTGAATAATTATTATTTGAAAACATCAGCACAGATTTGTTCAATTTTTGAAGTTTCCATTTCCAGTAATCCCTAAGATATTTAGTATTCCAAAGATTCATACAAATTACACTGATCCACCTTTACACCCAACTGTGGCAGCTGCTGCATCTATTATGGAACCTTTTGCTAAATATGTCGATTACAGGTTTACATTTTTATTTAAGGAGTTTCTGCATGTTCTCCAGTACTCCTGGGACTTTTTGAACAATTAAGGAACATTAAATGTTGTGACAATTGTTTTTTAGTCAAAATGGACATTAAAAACGTATTCACAGTCATCACACATGAACAAGGCATGCAGTGGTTTAGTGACATTATAATGAAGTACAAAGTACTAACCAGTGATGATGTGAGGCTAATTTTAGATTTCATGTAACTGTTATTGAGTAACAATTTTATCTACTTGGATGGGGAGCACTTCAAACAACTTCAAGGTGTTGCAATGAGGTGGCTTGCTCCCCCACTTTCACAAATGCAATTCTACTAAGGTGGGAGCTGTAGGGGGATATTTAAATTTAGTTCCTTTGAACATTCTAAGTGCTATTTCTGATACTCGGATGACCTTTTTTAATCTGGGCAGGCAGTATTGGCCAACTACATAAGGTTACCAATGAACCGGAACAGTCTGACAACTTCCTGAACAATAAAATTAACTTCTTAGATGTTGGAATAAAAAAGGATGGACATGGCAGTTTTATGAATTCTATTTAGAGGAAGCCCACCTTCTGCAACACTTTTTTACCCTATAAAAGTTGTCATCCCACCCACCAAAAAAGAAGTATTGTTAGAAGTCAGTTTATAAGCACCTCAACACTTACTTCAGATGACAATGACTGTAAATACAGTTTGACAAACCTAAGCAAATGTATTTGGAACATGGGTGCCTGAACAATATAATAGATCAACAATATGCACAAATGTAGAAGTAAAGGACCAAGAAATTTACTCCCATTATCAAAAAGGTTGTTGTACCTGTCCTGCTTTTTATGTGGGAAAAACAAACTATGAGCTCAACAAAAGGATATACCAGCACCTTTACAGTATAAGCAAAAATGATAACAAGAGTGTCTTGGACCAACATGTAAACCTCAGGCTTTGTGGCCACTGAGTGGTACACAGCTACAGTTATCCCACTCCACAAGGGGGAATCCACCTTGGATCCCGGGAACTACTGCCCCATCAGTCTGTCGAGCCTGATCTGCAAGGCTATGGAACTTATAAACAAAGATATTGGCAACTTTCAAACATTGGACCCCACCCAGTTTGGGTTCGGGAAGGGCCAATCTTGTCTCCAGAACCTGACTGACTTCTTCTAATCAGTCTCCAGAACCGTGGATGAGGGTAAGGCAGTCCACACAGCAAATCTGGACCTTGTCAAGGCCTTTGACACCATCCCCCACTCTGGAATCATAGATAAACTTACTAAGCTGGGCATTAATCCCTACGTTACTCAATGGGGTGCCAACTGGGTTACTGACAGAACCCACACTGTAAAAGTAGCTGATTCCAAATCCAGCTCCAGACAAGTGACAAGTGGAGTACCTCAGGGTTCAGTCCTGGGACCGTTCTTGTTTGGCATCTACTTCTTTGAAGTATAGGCCAACACTAAGGGACTCTGGCTAACAAAGTTCACAGATGACTGAAAACTGGGAGCCATTACTGAATCCCCAAATGATGTGGATACTCTACAAAAGGGCCTTACAGAAACAGATGCTTGGTGCTAGAGCCATGGGCTCAAGCTCAATTCCAAGAAATGTATAGTTATCCCCTTTGGGACAAAACATGTACCCATGAATTACCACATAGGTGGCAGTACACTAAACACCAAAAGTGTGGTAACAGACTCAGGGACACAGGTGGACAGTGGTCTCACCTTCAATAACCACATCGCCACAACAGTCAGGAAATCCTTCTATGTGGCACACCTCATCACTAAGGGCTTTTCATCCAGAAAAAAAGAGGTCATTGTCCCACTGTACTCATCCCTCATTAGACCCATTATAGAATACAACACCCCATTTGGTATGTACCTCTCAAGACATCTGCAACAACTGGAAAGGCTGCAGAAATACCTCACTAAAAGAATTGCAGGCCTAACGCAGATGCCCTATGCTGACCGCCTTAAAACCCCCAGCTATACTCTGTTGCATATCGTCTACTCAGAGGCAATCTCTGCTTAACATACAAGGCCATATCAAACCCAGAGCTGTTGAACATGCTACACTTAAAGAAATCCCAATCCCTCAGAGCCACGTGCTCCAGGGATCTAAACCTTGTCATCACAATAAACAGAACATACTGGAGGGATAGGTTCCTGACCCAGAGACTTTGCAGACTCTGGAACAAACTGCCCATACATGTCAAGCAGAGCACCTCCTTGGCCCTCTTCAAAAGGAACCTTGACGATTGGATGGCAGAAAGGAAATTCACCCCGGGGATCACGTCAGTCGCCCTACTATACAGGGGTCCAAGGAAGTAAATAGTGTGGGAAGAAATAGCCAGGGAATTGTTATGGCTAGGCTTGTATAGGCCCTAGGGCCAATAGCCTAGTACCAACCTATGAATCTAAAAGGAGAGAATCCACGAAAGGAGAGAAAGGAAGACACAAATAAAAAGAATCATTCAGAACTGGGAAAACGTATGTATATGGGTGAAGAACATAACTATTGAGAGTTTATATTTTGGCACAAGCCTCAAAGCTACAAAATAACTTAACAGTAAAGTTAAAGCAATAAGAAGCTGACACAGGGATTTATGAGATTAAGGCAAGAGATGGACAAATAATAGAAGAAATACTAGAAGGGATCTTGAACAGGAACAACTGGTGACTGTGGGATTCTGCAGTGCATATTTTGATCATTCGCATTACCCAAAACTGTAAAGGTTAGAGGAGGACAATGCTAATAGTCTCACAGCCCCATTTACAAGAGAAGATACAGTAAGAGCATGGGGGGGGGGCATGGTGAATGGGAAATCCCCAGGTAGTGATGGTATCCCAATGGAGGTAAGAGAACTAAAGAAATCACATGTAATAAAGAAATGGGTTAGCATTTTCAATGAAGTACTGCAAGGGGCTCCTCCTCCAATCTTTTGGACCAAGGCTATTACAGTAATGATACACAAGGAGGGAAAACACCTGACCTGGTCAGCATCATATAGGCCCAGCTCAATTCTGAACCATGGCTACAATTATTTTATGCAAATAGAGGCATTCAGATTAGGAAAACTCTCTACAAAATGATAGCTGAGGATGAGATCAGATTTTGGGGTGTTATAAGAACTATGGACAACCACATCAAGGCATTATTAATAATAAAAGATTCCCAGAAAAGCAATAGAGAATTATATCTGATTTTGTTACATGTAGAGAAAGCATTTGATAGAGTTAACTAGAAATATCTGTTTGAGATTACAAGGAAATGGGGTCTACAGTAAAGCTTAGTGGAGATGTTGAATAAGCTGTACAAAGGGGCAATAGCAAGGTTTTACAGAAGACCTAGATTATCAGATAAGATAGAAATACAATGGGTATGAGCCTGGGATGTTCTTTCTCCCAGAGAAAAAGTTGGGAAACAATGATTAGATTCCAGAAATAGTTCAATTAATAGATTGACTTAACAGGAAAGGAGAAATGTAAGAGACCTTGCAAGAATAGGAATTAATTGGATTATAGCAGATGGGGATAAAGACAGGGACAAATGGAAAAGACACTGGGATCAAGAAATGAACTACAAAATAATAGACAAAGAGTGGGGGATAATTAAGTTGCCATAATATAATACAAAATCCAGAAAATTTCAAATATTTGCCTAGAAATGCTTATATAAATAACTTTATACCTTGACGAGGTTAGCAAGACTGCTCCCTGGGACAGAGAATACTTGCTGGAGGTGTAAGAATGCCAAAGGTACCTGTTCACACATTTTTTGGGAATGTACACAACTTTATTGCTATAAAAGTGTGGGAAGTTACTCTAAGATAAATTTGTAAACAGAGGGCAAATCTCACAAAAGATGATCTTAATTAGGGTATGAAGACAATATACCAGAGGAGGATAAATAATTACTTGGACTTATAATGATGCTAGGCAAACAAGCAGTGATAAGGAAATGGAAACAAAGGGACCCCCTCAGAGAAGGAATTGGAAAAACTAATAAAGTAGTAAATGGCTATAAGGGATGGACATCCAGGAGAGAGAACAATCATAGAATAGAAGAAAGAAAAATAGATGAAATAACAGTAATGTAGGGAGACTTGGTTGGAACAATAAGGACAAAAATGAAGACGTATAACCAGTGTTTTCCATGGTTAAGAAAAGCCTATGAGTATAAAATAGGGGAGGCCATAACTGGAGGTAACTTCTGGTAGCCCTGTCACAAGGACGGATGAATCAAACTAAAAGATTGTAGGGTAGATTGAATCTTGTATATGGTTAACAAAAGAGGTATTTGGTATATTGTTTCTTTTGTTTTATTTTATTTTATTGTTCTTGTTTTTTTTCCTTTGTTTTCACTATCTCTATTAGGGTTATAAGGTTGATTATATGACAATGGTAAAATTGTTCATACAAAGAGTGTTACTATAGAGAAGTACTGAGAACAATAGAAATAATGAAACGGAATCCAAATAAACATCTTTGTAAGTTGTTAGAACGTTTATGATGGAAAGGTTAATTAACTCTGGGCAGCCATTAGAAAATTAAGACAGGTGCACCATGCATGTGGATTGCACATTAGACTGTGACAGGGAGGCAGATGGAAATAAAGTTGGATGTTTAAAAAATAAATAAATAATCACTCAAGGGAGTAGTCAAATGTGTTATGAGGAGCGAGGCTGAAAAACGTTCTGACTTAGTAAGAAATTATAGATTGTAACATGATGTTTTGTTGAGTGATGAAGGTGATGATGATGAAAATCTCTTTGGTACTAAGTGACAAAAGGCTTATGGTCATGCCATTTGAAGATAGTATGAAACAATGATGGCAACACGTGAGGCAAATATATATGTAGAGAGAAAAAAAGAGGGTTAGAATAGGTAAGGAGAGGTTTATGGTAAATAATGAAAAGGAAAGTGGATATGCCAGATGTACTGAATCATCCACATACACACAACACAAGCACATACACATATATATATATATATATATATATATATATATATATATATATATATATATATATATGTCACAACTATACAGGGTATGGAAATCAGAGAGAAAGGTTTATGTTGGAAAAAATATTCAAGTCTTAGCTTCACGAGTTTGGGGAGGGAGTGGGGAGGGGTTTGATACAAGGCATAATAGATTAATCCAGATTAAGTGAGAGAACCTGAATACAGAGAGACATGAAAAAAAAATGGTGAATAGAATTTTAGCAAATTAGAGCTCCAAAGGTTAAACACAGTGAGGGATATTTTCAAAAATAAAGATAATAATGAGGGGAAAATCATTTGCAAATCTGATAGGATAATGTAGAACCTTAATGATTTACATTAAAAAGCCCATTGAAGGCAGAACTCATCAGTTTAATGAGTTCATCCTGTTCTGTTTTCTCTCCTTTTCCTTAGGCTGTGTATCCTGGAGCTGATAGGTTTAAGTTGGAGGAGGTGTTTAGAAACACCTCCAGCACCCAGGGCAGATATTTTTATGAGGATAGAAAAGAAAGCACCATGTTAAAGTCAGATACAATGAGTTGTAGCTTTAATTAATTTTATTTCAATGAGATATTAGGAAGCTAATCAATGCAATTTGCCAGTACGGGACTGGCTTAGAAAAGAAAAAGTGAAGAAGGTCTTATACCAAAATGTGGTGAAAAATAAGCAAGATCTGAGTAAGGGAGGACAGGAAGATTGAAAAGGAGAAAATGTGGTGGTACTGAGTAACACAGTCATAGGTATAGTACAAAACTATTTAGGAAGTAGCACTGCAGGAAAGGTCTAGATGATCTACACAAGACTGGGACATCATGAACCAGTTACTAGGAGAAGGAAATGGTTTGAAGGAAGTACACAAATATGTAATTATTTAATAATAGTATGGATACCCCAGAGTTGCAGATGAGGCTATTGCTTAAGTGGCAGATGACTCTCACTCCTGTGAGAGAGTTAAAAAAAGGATGTTAAATGTCAAAAATGCAGAGAAGAGGGATAACTGTTTCTTCTCATGTAACATGAGCATGGAATAGTTAAAAGTTTCTAGAGACAGGTCACAGTTAAAAGAAGGCTTAAGGAGAAAGGCGTACACTTTGCATGGACATTTTGGTTATTTAAGCTGTCTAAAATATGATATTTTGACCAGGATCAAAATGTTACGTTTGCTACTTACGGTAGATTGAGCTAAGTCTGAAACAGACAGGCACTGGAAGATGGACTGGGTTGGAGCAGAGGTTGAATGATAAAATTAGAAGAGACATTTTAACCAGAGAATGTGTGCATGGTGATTTATCACCACGGAATGTGTGCATGGTGGTTTATCACCACGGAATGTGTGTATGGTGGTTTATCACCACGGAATGTGTGTATGGTGGCTTATAGCTACGGAATGTGTGTATGGTGTGATGCTTTTTGCAATGAAAAGTAGACATTTTGTGCCATGACCATGAAATGGGGGATGAGGACAAAGCAATGAATACTAAAAGGGGAAAATAATGTAGAAAGGAGTATGGTGCTAGTTTTGAAGCAATAGGTAATAAAAGTACAATGGTGCACAAGAGATGTGTAAGATGTAGCTAGGGTAAAATGGTGGTAGTCATTAATGCTGGGGGTAGGCAGGACAGAATGGGTTTATGAGGGGTAAGAGTTGAATGAACAGGTTAGTTTAATTATTTGCATTATTGAAGTATAAAATTAAATGTTTTAATGTGTGTTTTTTTTTTTTTATGGTCTGATGAAGCGACCTTTCGGGTCGAGAAAGCCCTTACCAGTTTTAAATAAATACTCTTATTTTTTACACTGCTGTGTCAATTACTCACTGTTTGTTTTACATTCTTACTTGTTTTCACTGCCGGTGGTGTACCATTAATCCTATGAGTGATTATTTATTTTATATTTTATACTCACTTACTGATAATCTCAAAACAATTATGAAAATGTGATAATAAAAATTGCAAAAACAAATTTAATAGGGTTTGTGTAAGTGGCTTTTGTTCTGTACAAATTAAATAGGCAAAATTCAATCATGTGCTTAGTAGGCGTAACCTAAAATGAATGTTTCAAATCCTTCCTTTTCGAAACAACTTTAAAATTTTCTTTATCATTGAGGCCGGGAAAGATGCAAGCATCCACCCTTAATTGCCAGTATTATTCCTTCCAATCTAAATCTTCTTCAGTCTCTCAAAACCTTTGATTTCATTGAACTTTATTGCTTATATGTCTCCTCTTGTCATCTAGTAATGATCTATAACATGTTTTATTCAAAATGGTCTTAGCTTTCATAAAATAAGAGGTTTTGCATTTTGATGGGCAGATATCTTTGAGAGGAAAATATCCAACCCAGTTGGTATATATACTGTCCCATTGGTTTGTCTCTTGAAATCATTAAATGGCTTGTTAAAACATCTGATATGTGTCTAGTCAGTAAGGTTTCAGTGTAATGTGTCAGTGTTTTGACTATTTCTTTCTTGTGCATTGTAATTCTACTTTATTTACAAACTCAGCATTCCATTCAGTATTATGGGAATAGCAATATTCGGTACTTACGTATTATCACAACCAGATTGCAACTGTCCCCGGGATTCGTGAAGCTTGCGCAAGGCACACGCATAGCGTAGGTGTTATAACGCCAAATATGGCCGCCGAGCGATTCAGGTACGATCCAATTCCACGTGCACTAACGGCGTATGCCAGATCTGCACAGCCCCCGGCGTAGGTATGCAAATCACCCCATGTGCAGTGTTGCACCATGCAAATGAAGGCATATAGTGATTCATGAAGTGGTGCAGGCATAGTGTAAGCACACGGAAATGTAAACCAAAAAACACGGTTTACATTTTCCCAAACATAACATCGGAGCTATGGAAGAGGGCCAGACCCAGGTATCACAATGTGAACATATGCCAATGGCGAAATACACAGCCAATGGCATAAGAAAAGATGCATAACATGTAAATAACAACATTTAATGTCATGTCCACAGTAACGCACAGCAGAACTGCAGGGCATGTGTGCGGAAGCTGTAACATAAAGAAATAATATAAAAATGTCATAAAATCGCAACGTAATAGAAAGCAGGTTTACAGCATAACACACAATGGTAGGCATGGAACACCACAACCAAGGTGCAAGGGTTGCTAAGGGCTTGCGATAGTGTTCGGCGTGGTAACTATGAATTAGTAGTCAATGCCATGCAAATGAGGCAGATAATACTGAATCGCAAATGTCCTGCCAGAGGAAGGTTGTAACATATGGCACAGCGGTATAACACCAAGGAGTGGCTCAGAGGAGATACATGACATCAGCAGAGAGGTGTGCCACTGTAGCACTAAGCACATTGGAGCATTGCAAATTTGGCCTGTCCATTGCTAAGCAAAGCTGCAGGATAGGGGTGGGGAGGAATTGTTTAGCTGAGAGAACACATGGTGGCCAAAAGCGCATGTATACGAGGATGAAAAGGTGCCCGAAACCCAGTAATCGGACGCACGTGCCGCAAACAATAGCAGAAACAGGAAGGTCAGGGGAAGAAAAGGAAATGCGGAAGTAGGGTAATTGGAGTACTAATGAGCAATCAACACCAATCAACCCACGAAGGCCAATCAACGGCAGCTGACAAGTCCGCTTGCAGAAACCTGCAAAACAGGATAGGGGAGGCATGTGAATGCAAAGAAAGGAGGGGAGGTATTGGATTGCAAAGATAGGAGACCTGACACAGCAGAGCAAAGCAAACTGACAGCAGACTGGCAGTAGCACACATAACGCAAGATACGCCAGGTCCAGGAAAGCACAAATGAAAGTAGGCTGCAGGATGCACGCCAGAAAATGGTAGGTGCAACGCGCAGAAATGTAAAGGGAAGGTCAAGAGGTAATCCACGGCAGGCAAATGTAATTCAACACCAAAGGCACCACAATAGTAGTTCTGGCAGTAAAACACATAACTTAACCTGTAGCTACGAACGTACATACACACCCTATGACATCATCGGTGTTCACAGCACAATAGTATAAAGTGTGTAAGCACCCAACACACACCTGTGTATTCCCAAACACCGCACCATAGGTGTAAACACACAGGGAACTTTTAAAATGTACATGTTGGGAGCTGCCATAGCTGTGATTCATCAGCATGTGTTAGAGACTGACGGTGTTGTGGAGGATGATGCCGACAACCACCGCAGGCCTCGGAGGAGAAGGAGAGTGTTCAGACCAAGGGTAACTTACCAGGGGCTACATGACCTGGAGATAGTAGAGCGTTACAGGATGGACAGGGACATCTTACAGCAAATAGTGGAGCTGTGCCGGCCACGCCTGAGAACCAGAAACAACAGAGGGGAACCCATACCAGTGGACACGAAGGTATGTGTAAGCCTGCGAATACTGGCCACAGGTACCTTTCAAAGGCCAACTGGAGATATAATGGGTATCTCACAGGCATCAGCATCCAGGGTACTACACCAGTTCCTGGATGCCATGTTACCACATGCCAATGAGCAGATATACTTCCCAGAACTCAGGAGGAGTTGGCCAGCAATATGCCACTTCCACCATGTGGCACAATACCGGAGGTACTGGGTGCGATAGACTGCACACATACAAATCAAGTCACCATCCAGTGAGCAGGGTATGCTACATAAACCACAAGGGATTCCACTCCATCAACTGCCAGGTCATGTGCAATGCCCAGGGCATTATCATGGATGTGTGTGCTGGCAGCCCTGGAAGCTACCATGACTCCCATATCTGGTATGCTTCACAGCTGTATCAGGTATTTGTCAGGGGGGACAGCCCACATGGCCATCTCATGGGGGATGCTGGCTATGCACTGGAGCCGTGGATGATGACTCCCATCAGAAATGCACACACACCCATGCAAGAACGCCATAATGAGGCATACGCACAAACCAGAATCATCATAGAGCGTGTGATCGGGATGCTGAAATCATGGTTCCGGTGCTTGGATACATCTGGTGGAGCCTTGCAGTACTCTCCAGGCACGTGTGCCCACATTGTCATAGTATGTGCCATGCTACATAATATGATCCTGCGGAAGCAGCTGCAGCAGGGACAAAATGGTGAAGGCCCACATAGCCCACTGCAATTGCCAAGGCCAGTACAGGCACAGAGGGATTCAGACCATGAACACACTGTGCCAGCCCCAGTAGGCAGACGGAGGTGTGCCCAATATGCCTATGCCTTGGCAAAGAGGGAACGTATAGCACATACTCTGACCGTGTAGGCCCCTACGGACTGACACCTCTCCACCTGCTAACACAGTAAAATGGATGGCACACAAACATGACCACCTGTAAATTGTAATGTATAGGTGGCCCAATGTGTGACTCCTACATAGGCAGCCCTCAAACATTGTAAACACAACAGCCAGTGGAACACGGAATGCCAACACCTGAATAGTACATGAGTCTTACAGCATATGGTGGTGCTGTGTGCCTGTCACGTTCCCCGCCAGATATATATATATATATATATATATATATATATATATATATATATATATATATATATATATATATATATATATATATATATATATATATATATATATATATATATATATATATATATATATAGATATATATATATATATATATATGTACACATATGCATATATATAATACAGATAGAAAGGGCAATAGAGGGATACATGGTGATATAGATGGATTCAGCGATATCTGCAAATAGAATAGATAGTTCAACGACATTCATAACATCTTGGAGGAACAAATAAATAGGATACCGCCAACCATGGAATGTGTAACATACCGACATGCATAACCACGAGGCTGAAAGACTGATAGAACACAGTACCGGAACAGTACATCCGCGAGTAATAGTATGATGATATGAAGGGACAGTTAGTCACCGATGCCGGTGTCATGGTCCACATAGGTACTGTGTTCAACTGTGTCTGTGAGTGCCGTAGTCTGTGTAAGTGTGTGTTGAGGGTGCCGTGTGCGTGTCTGTGTGACTGTAATGTGTGTGTGTGTCCGCAACATGTGTATGTTGGTGCCAAGTCAGAGGCAGATCAGTATGGTAGGTGTGGGTATAGCTAGCCGTAGGCATACTGTTACTACCTGTACCACAGTAGGAGGGACATCCCCACCCTGGGCAGGTGTGTCCTGACATAAAACAGTACAAAGGGCAAATGTCCGAGATGGTAGGACATAAATATGTCCCATATATAATGTAACAGTCGTATTTAATAGTTATGCCTGTATGTAAGAAACTTAAATGTTACATGCAATATGATAAGTAGCCAAAGTCACACAACAATAGGTATGTAGTGAGGATAAAAGTATGTGCTACCTGTGTACTGACCGTGGCTATGTGTTGGCCTGTAAACACCGCTTTGTGTCCCGCAAGTATCCAACAATGACCATATGAAAAGGTGGCAACCCATGGCAAACAGGCTCTTTTAACAACACAACCACAATGACTGCAAATATCTGGGACAGAAATCCAAGGGATAGCTGTCACTTACACATATCCCCTGATATATCGCTGCAATTACGGAGGTATACAAGTAGCAAGCTCACCTGCAGATGATATAGAAATCAATTAACAATGGCCCAATGTATAATCCCGAAACATAAGTCTACTAACTGTTAGCTCCCCAGTTAGGGATGGAGCCCACACACATATATACGGATTATGTAGAAATGCAAGGCCCACAAACCGTATATGTTACGTACAACCACCGACATCCCCCACACTAGAAACTAAAGCAATACAAACTGTAATAGCAGCACAAACATCCAGTCAGCCAATTACATCTGCAGAACCCTCAACATACCATGTGAGAGACACAATTAAAGGCGACATGCAAAATTGCAGGCGTTGTATAATGGAACAAACAGCCATGTTACAGGTTTTGATTGCAATACTCCGTTATCAGACGCCGGGATGACAGGTACACCCACATGTTGAACCAAATACTCTACCTGTCACACACAATCCACGGGGGACATGAATCTAAACTATACCTGTCTCCATGCATAGCAGTTGCAGTTACACATAACAAAACACAATACAGACCGTCTCTCCGAAGGTAGGGCAAATAGGCAACGTCCAGGTGGAGAATCCAATTATACCCCACTGTCGCCACGTAATTGGTGAATGGAGTAGCTGCACAGCTGATATACAGGTAATTAGTCACTCAGGAACACCAATTGGTGGGAAGAATCCACATGTTTCAGGTATCGACGTATATAAGGATGACTTGCCAGACATTCAAACCGTATTCTCATACCGAATAACAGTTGAAACACTGTGAGAGAGATAGAAACGCCGTAATGACAACAAGGTATGTAGAACGCCCGATATGTAAGGTTATGTATAGCATGATCTGTATTAATTAGTTTTACTGTATGTATAGTCTGGTTTTCATTAATTAAACGTGTCCGCAATGCATAAAGTGGGGAAAGGTATTTATGTAGTGATGTCTTGCTGAGCATACTAACGCTTGTAGAATCTGTGCGTCCAGCAGTGGGACACAAGGTACACAGCACAGACACCACAAGGGATGCTAGATGAGGCCATTAAACAGAACAATGCCATACAACCCGCCGTCAGTGGTAGGGTATGTCCAACAAGGACGTGCCATAGCAGGGGATAGTATATGTTGGTATACTGTCACAGCACGCATGTGTATGGGCATATAACGTTAATGACATATGTAAGGTGGTCCGGCTGAGCATACTTGCATTATGGGATACTATGTGACATATGTGTAATGTATAGTATTATAGGTAGATATGACAGATATTCTACACAGCATAACAGGCATATCATGCATACCACAGGTATCATCTATTGGTATGTACAATAACAGGATACATATGGCCTGTAGGTATGGGACATAGTAATAGCATGATAGCTAATCTAAATGGAAGGGCTACCAAGTAACCATGCACAAAGGACATGTAATAGCTGCACAGGTGCATAGTGGGGTACTATGCAGTCTGGCAAGTCCATGTGTAAGCACAACTACAGTGTTCACACTAGTGGCACCTCTCCAGGGTAGTGTCCTGTGAAGATTAGAGCCAGGTGTCACCTGCATCACTGTACAGTACAGCCACTGCAGTGATCCCAGGCCTACATGTGTCTCCCAACCACCAAGGGAGATATCACATGAACAGTGCTACTGAGTGTCCCTGCGTGATGTACATAGGACTTATGTTCCACAGCATGGTGAGTGTCCGGTTTGGGAATGTAACCCAGAAGCACATCCCACTCATTGTGGCATGTGTGCACATATCCATGAGCATATTGCTCACAGTGGCCTCTGCTTATGTTGCGTATGAGGAGTATATCCATCAATAATGTTGTGGACATGGGCCCTGTCTGATCAGCAGAGGTCACCCCTGAGTATGTAGTATGCAAATGTGTACAGATGTGGTGTCCGTAGTGCAGCCGCATAGTTAAACTGTCGGAGCTCAGTAAACGTCATGGCGTGTTAATGTTGTGGCATGTAAAGCTGTAGCTGTTGTGTAAGGTACACCCTAAATGGGGTGGTGTACCCTTGAATGTGTGTAGATGTCTTGAGTGCAGAGGTACAATGGGTGCCTATTTACCAGTTACACACCCAGTACAGATAGGTGTGGCCATGTAGGAAGATATCCACGCCACAGTGGCAATACGGTAACCACATGAGTGGGTGCGACATATGTGTGTCCTGCAAACATGTACAATGTGATATGTATGTAGGGGACTACCATCCATGTGATAGTCAGTGGGTGAATGGTGTAATGCAAAGGTGATGTGCATGCACCTTGTGTCATGCAGCTTGATGCCATGATAGTAATATTATGTATCTGTCACAGCAACACCCATATGGTCAGAGTCAGTATCAGCTGGTGGAACAATCATGGCGCTTGGTATGTAGGGGTTCGAAAGCTAGGCAGGGAAAGTCCCTTGTGCCAGCCTGTTCCGCAGGGAAGCATATACTGAACATGAGGGGCCCTATGACTGAGGACCATGGTATGCCAGATGTACCTGACATGAAGTAGGTACTATGGTATGCTGGCCTCACTGTGTGTCCTGTCCATGAGCCACATAGCATAACATCCTGAGACACAGGGTACAATGTGCAGGTGGATGTGTATGTTGTCAATACCAGAATGGGGAATGGTGCTGAAAGGCAATGAGAGGACAATGTAGGATGTGTGGACTCCCGTACCATCAGCAACTGCCCTGGTAACTGTATGAAAGTAGTCCACCATGTGTAGGGGCCATGCTCTGGACTTAACAAGCCCAACCCGGGTGGCAGCAGAGGACAGGAGCCCAACAATGTCTCTGAGAATGACGTCCTTGATGATGTGCCCCATAGCCATGCAGAACAGTCCAGTCAGGTGTGTAGGACTATAGTCCCACTTGTGCAATGCGGTGCCACCTGTGTGTAGTGTGATAAATGCTGCTGTGTGCCATTCAGGGGCTACAATGTCTGAAACAAGGCTATTACTG
The DNA here is from genome assembly GCF_019279795.1 of Protopterus annectens. Taxonomy (NCBI): domain Eukaryota; kingdom Metazoa; phylum Chordata; order Ceratodontiformes; family Protopteridae; genus Protopterus; species Protopterus annectens. The sequence goes on from NC_056731.1 coordinate 16,965,236, forward strand.
AATATGGTGGCCTAGTGGGGAGACATGTAATTCAGAGGTTGGTGGACATCACAGCCTGGGACGTTGGAAGGTGACATGGGGCCAGTGTCCCAGGACATATAGAGTGTAGGTCAGTACTGTGTAGGTGTGACCACAGGGACACCACAATGTTCATGTATGGATTGCGGCCCTGTAGTGAGTGAGAGGGTGTACTGTCAGCATTGAATCCATCCTCCAGCATGTTGCCAACAATACCTGGGTCTGCAATGTTCCTGGGTGACTGTTCTATGTGACAGCAGATGTGGGTGTTGCCATCGAATACTGACATACCACCATAATGCCTGGTGGTACACCCCGGAATGTGTGGCAGTCATGTTTACGTAGCTAGTCTTGGAGTATGTGATGAGGGACCCTGTGGCCCCACCACGGCTCACCAGTGAGCCACACCACACATGGGAATGTACACCACTGTGCAACAGCCTACACCTGTTGTTGTACATCATATGTCCGTGGAACATGACCACCAGAGTGGTGTCTGTTATCTGGTGTGTACCATCATGGCTCTGTGTGGAATAGCATGATCCATGCAGTTGTGTACATGCTAATTAAGTGCACTGGGGTATGTGTCAGCATTTGTATGTGCATTGTCCATCTGCACGGGTGTCATGATGTTAACAACCGCTGTCAGCAGACATGTGTAGTAGGTGTTGTAGTACACATGTACTGTTTATGCTGTGATGGGTGTGTTGCCGGGATGTGGCTAACAAGGTAGATTAGCATATGTTCGGAATCCACCAATGAGGGGATAACCCCAGGTGCGTAACACCAGTCACATGGTGGTAGTGTTCATGCCAAGGGTAATGTAGGTCTTGGAGGTGGTGTGTATGGGTTGATCCAGCAGAGCGGAGGGTATGACTCATGGATGTTTCGGTACATGAGTGGCTATCCCAGTGAAGTGTGGGGTAGTGTCAGTCACACATCAGTAGTAGCTGAGGCCCACTGTCCACTATACCACCATAGAAGGTATGTTACCCGTGGGGTATGATGTTGACTCTGTCGCTTGTTACAATGTGTATAGCGGTCCTGGACACAGTTAGTTGCACGTGGAGCACCTCTGATGCATTGTGCTAAGCAACTTGCCATGATGCATGCAAAACATAGTGGGATATGGGAACCCCTCAGCTGTGGGTGTGCCAGTCCAGGTATGTGCCTGAAAGGTATGGTCTGTCTATAACCTGTCATTGCAGGTGTGCTCTAAAGAGCCTAGAGGCAGGTCCCAGTCACTGCAGAGATGTTTGAGTGGTGCATTATAAGGTGTGCCTTGCCTGCGTGCGTCACAGAGGAAGATGCAAGCAATGTGTCACATGACCCCATGTCGCATGCCAGTTACTGCCCTGCCGGTGACGGTTATTGGAAACTGTGCAAGACAGGCAGTATAGAAGCAGCAAGAGCCTTACATGTGAGCTGTACTCCCAGGGCCGACAGGTGCAAGTCATCTGTGCCACAGCATTGTGTTTGACCAGGACAGTCATAGCGGACAGATACCACATGCCTGTGGAATGACAATAGGAGCATAGTCAACTGTTGAAGTGACACAGTCGGTCATTGTACAGTGGTATCATGTCCGGACGAATGCAAAATGCTCCCCAGGGCTATGCCCACATCCTCAGGGCTATAAGACTGGTGAGCTATTGCATGTCCCTGCACACGTAGTCTGTGAAGTGGCATCACAGGGCAGTGACACTAACATGGCGAATGACAGACATATCGTACCTGGTGAGGTGTGGCATGGGTGCATAGGTTATGTTGCAGAAGCAGTTACCCGACAGCAAGATGTAAGCGACTAACACCGTGTGTAGCCTGCTGTGTGGAACTGCAGTGTGACACCCTACAGAGTCAGCTATGACTGGTGTGTTGTGAATGTTATAACTCACTATTGGCTGTATGTGGTGGGCACACATGAGTCTGTGGGCTATAAGCTGGTGATGTTGTCTTCCATGATGGAGGCTACCTCTGGTGCCTACAGTGAGTATGGAGATGTACTGCACAGGGTGTCCTCATTGGTGTGGCCAGTGGTGTAGATCATGTGAGACTATGTGATGGGTGGGGTGTGTTGCGAATGTTACACATCCCCAAATGACTGTCAGGTGCAGTCAGGGTTGGCGACAGCATTACCCCCAGCCATAGCTGTCAGCCTCCTATCCCCAAAATGAGGAACATTAGCCCTCATACCATGTGACAAATGGGCGAAACGTGGAACACTTGCAACTGGCTTACTAACAGCGTCAACTAGGAAGGGCATATGATGGCTAAAATAGGCTGGTCTTACGTATAAAACAGATATTCCAATTAATTAATATGATTCTCATCTATTTAGCCATGGCTAGCAGGTAAACTATGTACAACAATGAATGTGTGACAGACCCTTCCAATGTGGAACCTTGAGGAACATGCACCTTTTAGAACCCCAAATGAGGTACGTTCCCCATAATGAGGTACACCTGAGAGCTATGGGCCCAGCATGGCTGCAGACGTGCATCCCCCACAGGCTGTAGTGCCGTATGTTGGTAGGTGAGCATTGAATGTGTACATGAGACAATTGCTCTATTGCCACATGTACGACATATCCCTCATATAGACAGGCAGTAGCACTGGTACGTGACAGTTGGACATGCCTGTATATACAACCATGTCTCACAGGATATGTGCATTACGTGTGTACAACAGCTGTCATACCTTAAGCAAGCTGGGAAGTGTAGGACAGTCAGTGTACCTGTGGGAAATGGTGTGGAATGGGAGCTATAGTAATCAGTAGCTCATGACATGCTCACATGTTCTGAACAAGTGCCTAGCATGACCATACAATACAGATAGGGTGTTGGATAATATCAACCCACAAGTGGTGATGACAGTCATTTAGTGTGGCACCGCACTATAACCCTGCTGAGTATGGTGTGCATGTCCATGAACCATTAGCACTGTAGATGTTAGCAGTACAGATGTACAAGATAGCACGGATATTTGATTACAAATACCTTTGCATGTTACAGGAGTGTTCCACCAGTGGCCTGTTGACAGACTCACAACTACAAAAGGTGCAAGAGTGACATGTGCACAGCACATCAGTGCCAGATACAGTAGAACAGGGTTAATGTGTTGTACCCCACCCTCATTGTAGCCCATACCACACAGACAAATGTTAGGCATCTGTGTATGTAAGGCTGTGAATGGCTGTGAATGGCTATGACCTATCAGTTTAGCTGTGTCAGTGTTGTGAACAACATACAGAATGGGCTGTGTGGGTGAGGTGTGTGACATATGTGCACAGTCTGATGGATGATACCAGCAGTGTCACCGCTAGGTGAACATCCCTGTACCCATGCACTACTACCTAGGCTGTGGTCAACATTATGGACACTGTGTAAGGGATGGTGCTGTGGAGTGCACCCCCCGACATGGTGACGTCTCCAGGCCCCTTAGGTAGTCATATGAGGTACCCATGTCATGTCAGGGTGCCATCCATGAGCACGGAGATCACTGGCCAGGCATATACAGCACTGTGGTGACCAATATTGGATCACATACCACCTGAAAGGGGTAATGGCTATGCATGGATGTGCGATACCAGCCTTCACAATCCACACCTCCACTAAGCAGCATGCTGTCTACCTTGCAGAAGGACATTTGCTACACCATGATGATGGACATGCTACATGTCCATATCCTGATCTATATGACATATGTCATGGACAGCCACTGTCCTAATACTAGGATCGCCACAGGCTGGACAGATCCCTGTGCCATATATGTGACATACTCCCGCCATACCATGCAACCCTGTCCATCAAAGCTGCAGATGTCATCCCAGTCATACATGGTGTGATGGCCGCATGGTAGATGTACTATCAACTGACTGGATCAGTAATGTGGCACTGATGCAGCTTGCGGTGGCACAGTGGCCGTCTGTAACAGCGTGGAAACCGTGCCTGCACATGCTATGGTTGATGACCATCCCTGCGAATGTCGTCTGACTATCCATTGTCCCATGTCTATCACATGTGTAATACAGGCGATCCGTGTCAGGATGTTGAACAGTTGTACAGTGCTGTGTAGATGTCTATGGCAAAACACATGCATTTACAGGTGTCCATGCGTATGTGTGCATTGTCACTGCTCAAGTCCATTACGGCTGTGTCTGTGTTGATATGTGACATATACACAGCATCCAGGTCAACAGTAGTACCGTGGACACATCGAGGCATGTGCAGATAGGTAAGAACACAAGTGCAGGCAAATAGACATGCCCACAGCAAGACAGCATTTACATGGAGTATGAACACTGTAATGAGGTGACACACATATATGGTGATGATATCCAATGCATAATGGGTGTGACATGTGTGACACAAACACGTCAGTTGTGTCAGTGTCATGATGCTTTGCAAAGATAACTGTGCAGATGCAGTAGATGTCATAGAAATGTATGTGCAGCAGTATATCTGTACATCTCTGAAACTGTGACCTGTCACCATCATTATGTTTTACAGATAATGCCCCGTACACGCCTCCCAGCATACACCCGCCAGGAGGATGATGTCCTCATCCCACAGCTCCATGACAACTATGACTTGTTGTTCAGCCATGTGCCACAGCATGCCCAGCAGCAGGATGACCTGTGGCAGGATCTACGCAGGAGGGTGAACAATGTGGGTGGCCATAACCGCACCTACCAGCAGGTGCGCAGACACTGCATGGACCTGATATGACATGCAAAACAGCGTGCCACTGCAATCGCCAGGGAACAAGGTGGAACAGGTGGTGGGCCACCAACCCAGCCCCCACTCACACACACCGAGGAGCTACTGGCCAGTCTGGGGATACCCAGGGAACAGCATCCAGAAACACTAGCTACCATCGTGGAGGTGGGTGTCTCCCAACCAATGAGCCTGGAGTTGCCTGGTAAGTCAGTAATGCACATATGGCTATTATATCCCATGTAGTTGCATGTGTCACTGTACATTATGTAAAGTAACAACATATGCCAGGTATGTGGACACACATGCTGCATACTACAGTATGCTACATTGTGTATGCACACATGTGCATACTATATGCTATTACACAGGTGAATGTGTTCAGATGCACAGTGCAACCTGTGGCTGTCATACAGTCATGGATAATGCTCATACTGGTGTGTCACCCCTATACAGGTACCTCTGGCGTGCCGCACAGACATGGGTCTGTTGCAGGTGAGACTGTCATCAGTATCAGGCATGTTACAGTGTAGATCTATTTGCCATGTGGCCAGTTAACACTTGCACACCTGATATTTGTTCCAGTCAGGATATGCAGGTCGCACCACCATGCATTCACACATGCCACCCATGTGCAATATATACAAACGTTATGATACACAGACTTGAAACCACAGTACTTGTCAATGCGACATGTGCGGTCAGCTGTGCATACAACGGTGGAGGTGTTCTACAATGGGGGCATATGTAGTATGCATTGGAACAACATGTGTGGTATGCACACAGTACCACACAGTGAGCTGTGATATGGGCAGCCCACAAGTGTCACCATTGTGTCATATGCCCCTGCATTGGGTGCACACATTGTGATGTGCCACCTGACATGTCCCAGACATATAGTGTTCTGTCTGCAATATTGTCACACTATCGCATGACCTATACCCCACATACCAAATATACAACCCATTGTCTGCATAGCCCTGTGGATTGTGACATATCTGACATGTATGGGTGTATGTCATATGGGACCACACAGACATGTGGAGTAGATGCCCATCACACACAATTGGCCAACACATGTGCACACATGGCCATGGGGGATGGCCAGAGACATGTAGCCACACAGTACTTGGGATGTGTATACACCCTGTTGCACATTGTCCACACATGGTCCAATTATAGTCTTAGTTGACCGATTATACAGTTGATGTGGTACACTGGACAACCTAAAAGCCTGTGCACAGCTACTGAAGGTGTCACTGAAGTCTACCATATACGATCTGTCGAACATGACAACTGTGTTGCAGTTATGGCTATGCAATGTGTACATATTATGTATTCTACAGCAACATACATGCCTCATGTTGCCATGCAATGGCACAGTGTCTGTACTTCACACTGTATAGCAATGTAGACGGCTCACACTACCCTCCCATGCTCATGCACATTTGCTAAACATGCATTCTATCTGAAGGGCATACACACAACACTGCAATGTGAAGCCCATTATGATGCTGTACATGTGTCAGGACACCATTGTGTCATACATGTATGCATGTTAATGCACATGTCAGCAGATTACATGTCAAGGTCACGTCAGCCACGTGAACTGTTATCCTGTTCTGGGCCACATGGTGTATCACGGGGATGCATGCATACTACCATGAATGTGTGAACTGCATGGCTACTGATATGACACCTGCTTGCTGTAGTGTGCGCCCCAGGGAGGTATGCTTACTAACACTATTAATGTCTGAGCTGCATGCCCTCTGCTGTATCGCAGGCATGCTGCATGCCATCTGACAAATTACATGCATGGTGTGTCTGTGTGTGTGTGTGTGTGTGTGTGTCTGTGTGTGTGTGTGTGTGTGTGTGTGTGTGTGTGTGTGTGTGTGTGTGTGTCTGTGTGTGTGTGTGTGTGTGTGTGTGTGTGTGTGTCTGTGTGTGTGTCTGTGTGTGTGTCTGTGTCTGTGTCTATTGTACTTTACAGTATTTCTTTGCATTCACATGTGATGTAGGTGCGTTACCCTCCTGCGGTCCATCTGATGTTAGTGTCCCCACAGACACTAGCGGTGATGAACATATGCATGAGGTACAGGCAGGGTTGTCAGGGGCTGAATCTGTGCCAATGGTTACCATCCCAGCTATGTCCCCCTCTTCCCCGCACACAGTTCTACTGCCAACACATACCACATCACCGGTGGCCATAAAGGAAGGACAGTCAGCGTCTGTTGGCGTGGAACAGGAACATGTGGTGGCTACAGAAGGTGTGTCTACACACCATGGTGTCAGTGTAATGACTGCAGATGTGCCACACAGGCATGTGGCCGGTGCTGCTTGTAGGAGGACCTCTGGCAGACATGCAACTGCAGGACAGAGCTCAGCAGCTGGTATCACCAAACGCATGTTCCAGACTGTAATGGCGGCACAGGTACATGCTGAACGGCAGAACAGAGAAGGGCAGAGGCTGCAGAGGGCTGCTATCCATACCCTAAATGACACCATCCAGGCATTGGCAAATGCTCAACAGTAGATTGCTAATGTTCTGGATAGGCGACTAGGTGAAATGGTCGGAATCCTTGACCGAGGCATGGCAATCCGCGAGCGGGAGCTGTCTGTGCTGGAACACCTGGTAGGAGGGAGGCATAGGCCACATGGATGTAGGCCAGCAACACTACCTAGTGTAGGTCAACGTGACCGCGCCACCTCACATGCCCGCTCCCATAGTGCCAGTAGCAGCAGCTGTGCTGCGCTGTCAACACCAGGACACAGCAGGCCAAGTGGACGTGGCCCTGGACGGTCTCAGCGGGGACACGTTTCCAGCGGACATGTGTCGTCGGACAGTAGCCACTCTGTACCTTCACGTGGTAGTGCCCGTGCAACCCCAGGCAGGCACAGGTCACGTGGCCGTGGATGGACACAGTGAGCTGTACAACCTGCACTGTACAATCTGGGGCTGTCAATTATACCCCGTGTAGGCATCACAAATGGCAGAACTGTGTACACACATACACGCACACAGCAAACACAACTGTAGGGCTCCACAACATCCACATGCATTCTGCACAGATATGTCCAGTCAACTCACGGGCCCTTACACACACACATGATGTTATCCATTGGTGCAGCCTATGCCCCTGGCAAACATATCACCCTGTGCATATGATGAAGCCTGTGCTGCATCCCTGTAATCCACACCATCGGTGCAGGGTTATGCACAAATATTCTGATGCACAGGGTAAACAGCATAGTGAGAGGTGTATGTAATACCTGTGTATGCATAGTGAGGAATGTGTATGTTGCAGTGGTTGTGTGCAGCCTATGCCCCTGGCAAACATATTACCCTGTGCATATGATGAAGCCTGTGCCGCATCCCTGTCATCCACACCATCGGTGCAGGTTTATGCACAAATATTCTGATGCACAGGGTGAACAGCATAGTGAGAGGTGTATGTAATACCTGTGTATGCATAGTGAGGGATATGTATGTTGCAGTGGTTGTGTGTGAATACTGAGTTGTGTATGTGACATAGGTTGTGTACTGTCGACATGCACCAGTCACACCATGTAGTGCAGGTGCAGCATGCATTGTGATGTCTTCACGGTATGTGTCTTGGTTACATCTGTAGCACCATGCTGGTTGTGATACTCTGGTTCCCTCCTATGGTGTACTTGCATGTGCCTACAGGTAGCAGTGTTTGCAGTCCCCCACGTGTAACTGTGGAGTACACACAGGCACGTCTGGCAATATCAGCATGCTACATATATCCTCATCCTGACTGTTGGACACACAAACATGACACAGATGTCCGCACATATACTGCACCTGACGCATGTGGTCGGTGCCACAGGCTACACTGGACAGAGATGTGACATACATAGCAGGACACATTACAGGTATGGTGACATGGTGCAGGGGTTGTACACAGCGGCCTGGCCAATGATGATGTGAGGTGTCACTTGGTAGCTGGAGGCCACACTGTGCAGCAGTAGGACCCATAACAGTAAGTGAACATGGCTGCAGTCACGGGGTGTACACCACTATAACACACACCCCATAGTGTGCAGCTGGGGACCCTTGCCTGTGTGGTCATCACTGTCACAGTACTATGCACCCACACGAAGTGTCACAGAGAAGGGACATGCACAGGTAGCCAGTATGGCTGGGACCTATAGCATCAACAGGGTTGTGCAATGCATCATCATTACGGGTTAGTCAACACATGGGGCCAGTGATAATTTCCCACCGTATATTAGCATACACACTCACACCAAGCACCAGACATACATACAGACACACACACACACTGTGGTGACCACACATGTGTATACGGACAGCCGATGTGTGATGCACATCACCGGTGAACGTCATGCTTCCCACACTGACGTATGTACAGTTCTCTACAATGGTGTACAGGGATGTGTAGCAACTGGGACATATTCCCTGCGATATGTGGCATCCCTGGTCACACATTCAGACACACATGGTAGTGCTGGGAATGATACACCAGCCATATGATGACACGTTTACTGGACATGCAGCGGTATTGATTGCATTATGTGTACCAATGCTATATCTGGCAAATGTGCTGCTATATACACACGGGAGGTTGTAGGTGTTACAGGTGCCATATGACATATAGTTGTTAACACCTGACCGCTGTGTATGCATTATGTCAGCACCGTCACGTAACAGCGACATAGCGTACAGTTAGCACATGGCATGATAGGATGGTGTGTGACACAACTGTGAGCCACCCCTTGCACACATACATCTAGACAGGTGGTTCACCATGTTATGTACACACATCCCTCCATACGTGCTGTTTGTATGTCACCGTATACAGATGTCAAGGATGGGTCTGCATTGCGTCTGCATGTCGTAGGTAGGTGCAACTATGTTACAGACATCAGCCACTGCACATGCATGTTTGCTGCATGCACAGTACAGATGTCACATGTGTCTCCTGTTGCCATGTTTGTATGCATTGCTATTGTTGGACATGTGTGTTGACATACATAACACATGGACTGCGGTATGATATCACGGGTGTCACAGGTGACCAGTACAAGGGTATGTGTCCCAGTCAACACTGCTACCCCCTGTAGTGTGAGCATTCAACAGACATGGGCCCACCTTCAATTCACATATGTAGCATTGATTAGGCCAGTGTTATGCACGAGGTACATCAAAGGCCATGTATGTATGTGTTGTGTGTGCAGTCCATGCACGCATCCACACAATCACATGTATGATGTACCCAGACATGTGTTCATTGGTGTACAGCAACAGTCAGGTGTCACAGCTGTGTAAGGGCCATGGTATGTCTTGAGACGACCTGTTCATATATACTGGTATCATTGCAATGCATAACACCTGTTGGATCCCTGTTGGTACGTGTGTACTCTGCACAGCTGGTGTACACCGCTGTACAGCCCAGTGGTCATGTGTCACATGGTGTTGTGGGACCGTAAGGCTGTGTAGTGCTGCACCAACGACATGGTGCTGACTTGACAGCTACAGTGTACACTGCAGTGTGTACGTGTGTGACCTGCACCTGTGACAGCTGTGATGGCAGCTGTGTGTGTACAGGTCACTGCATGTGTGACTGCCCTGTGCATGAGGGCAGTTATACCTTACTGTGCCCTTCTGTGTGTACACTCCATCTGCATGCAAGATTGCCCTTTGCAACTGCTAAGTGTGTGAGCATGCCCAGTATGCCGTTGTGTAGATGGACACACAGTACTTTCCACACTGCGCCCCTCCATGATTAGACTCCGTGTGCATGCAAGATGGCCCTTTGCAACAGCTAAGTGTGTGAGCATGCCCAGTACGCCATTGTGTAGATGGACACACAGTACATTCCACACTGCTCCCCTCCATGATTAGACTCCGTGTGCATGCAAGATGGCCCTTTGCAACAGCTAAGTGTGTGAGCATGCCCAGTACGCCGTTGTGTAGATGGACACACAGTACATTCCACACTGCGCCCTTTCCGTGATTAGACTCCGTGTGCATGCAAGATGGCCCTTTGCAACAGCTACGTGTGTGAGCATGCCCAGTATGCCGTTGTGTAGATGGACACACAGTACATTCCACACTGCGCCCCTCCGTGATTAGACTCGGTGTGCATGCAAGATGGCCCTTTGCAACAGTGTGTGAGCATGCCCAGTACGCCATTGTGTAGATGGACACACAGTACATTCCAAACAGACGTGTGATACTAAGCATGTGGGCATGGCCTTTGACATCCTGTATAGCCATGGTGGTCATCCAGGCACCAGATGTCCAATTTCAATGTCACGATGGATGCCTACATTGAACACACTTGTTGCTCTCTCGAAGGGTGTACTGTCTGTGGCGCATCCCGTATCTATTCAGTGTTGTTGTGCTCCGTAGATATTTAGTTGGCCCGTTGACAGCACTGGCGTGTTTGTGTACGTCTACCTTGGGACGGTAATATGCTTTCAGACCGCTCACTCTCTAAACATTCCCTATCGGCATCTTTGCCTTTGCGGATGATGTCACCCACCTAGAAGTATGCCTCTGGGAGTGCTGTGTTCAGTAATCCTGGTAGCGCGTTCTGTAAATGCGTAATGCTGCAGTGTGTTAGAGTAGGTAGGTGTATGTTCAACTCCTGGCCCTTCCAGGTGTGTGTGTGTGTGTGTGTGTGTGTGTGTGTGTGTGTGTGTGTGTGTGTGTGTGTGTGTGTGTTTCCAGCTGCCTGGGGACACAGTAATGCTTTTAGATGCCTCACAACACATACATTCCCTATGGGCGTCTTTGCCTTTGCGGATGATGTCACCCACCTAGAAGTATGCCTCTGAGAGTGCTGTGTTCAGTAATCTTGGTAGCGCATTCTGTAAATGCGTAATGCTGTAGTGTGTTAGAGTAGGTAGGTGTGTGTTCAACTCCCGGCCCTTCCAAGTGTGGGTGTGTGTGTGTGTGTGTGTGTGTGCATGTATTTCCAGCTGCCTGGGGACACAGTAATGCTTTTAGATGCTTCACAACACATACATTCCCGATCGGCGTCTTTGCCTTTGCGGATGATGTCACCCACCTAGAAGTATGCCTCTGAGAGTGCTGTGTTCAGTAATCTCGGTAGCGGGTTCTGTAAATGCGTAATGCTGTAGTGTGTTAGAGTAGGTAGGTGTGTGTTCAACTCCCGGCCCTTCCAAGTGTGTGTGTGTGTGTGTGTGTGTGTGTGTGTGTGTGTGTGTGTGTGTGTGTGTGTGTGTTTCCAGCTGCCTGGGGACACAGTAATGCTTTTAGATGCCTCACAACACATACATTCCCTATCGGCATCTTTGCCTTTGCGGATGATGTCACCCACCTAGAAGTATGCCTCTGAGAGTGCTGTGTTCAGTAATCTCAGTAGTGCATTCTGTAAATGCGTAATGCTGTAGTGTGTTAGAGTAGGTAGGTGTGTGTTCAACTCCCGGCCCTTCCAAGTGTGTGTGTGCGTGTGTTTCAAGCTGCCTGGGGACACAGTAATGCTTTTAGATACCTCACAACACATACATTCCCTATCGGCGTCTTTGCCTTTGCGGATGATGTCACCCACCTAGAAGTATGCCTCTGGGAGTGCTGTGTTCAGTCTTCTCAGTAGCGCGTTCTGTAAATGCATCATGCTGTAGTGTGATAGGGTAGTTAGGTGTAGGTTCAATTCCCAGGCCTGCCAGATGTGTGTGTGTGCATGCTCCCATCCACCTGGGGACTCAGGTTATGCTTTTAGATGCTTCGCAACGTAGATGTATCCTGCTGCCGTCTTTGTCTTTGCAGATGTTGACACGCACCTAGTAGGATGCCTGTGTGTCTGCTGTGTCCAGTAGTCTTGGTAGCGTGTTCTGTAAATGCGTCATGCTGTAGTGTGATAGGGTAGTCATGTGTAGGTTCGATTACCAGCCCTGCCACATGTGTGTGTGTGTATGTCTGTATCTCTCTCTCTCTCTCTATATATATATATATATATATATATATATATATATAATCTATTTTCTGCCCATAACCCTGCTCTTGCATGGACAGCTGACTGTTTCATGTCTCGCATATTTGCATAGCTTTCACATACCAGTGGGGTATGTTGCAAGTCCCAACATTGTCCATGCAATGTCCATGTTACGGGCGGTGTTACACACCCTTACAGGCGTTTGCTGTATATCTTGGCAGACATCTATCCTTGCTGTACTCTCACTGTACTTGTACACGCTGGAGGCTTCATGTATCATGGCCTAGTTTTGATGTGTGTATGTCTATTTGTGCTGTGTGCATGGCTGTGGATATGTCCCAGTATCATCATTTGTAAAGGTGACAGCCCTAAAGGTTCTTCATGTAGACTGCTGTGTCATTTGACATGTCAGCACATACCTGCGGACAGTACTGCATGTCCTACTGCAGCGCATTTCATACCTTCTGCATTATCTTGCAGTCGATATTGCTGTTTCCTCACACATGTATCTGTTTCTGTTCATACCACTCCACCTCCTAGAGCAAGTTGTTGGACAAGGCCTTATCTGATAGTGGGACACATAGGGGCAGTATTGACATGTTGCTCTTACAAACGTAAATAGTTGACACAATAATAGGTTTTGCATTAGTATGGCTTTTCTGTCAGATTTGGTGTCTTACGCACATGTTTGTCATTATTTCATGTCTTCAGTTATCATGGAAGTGCCAGAATGTTACTGTTACGTGGAACACACCAAACATATGAGGCAGAACTCTGCACATTCATCGTAAATCTGTACAGTTGCGGAGTATGTGTCTGTAACAAAATATCAAATTTCTGACACCAATACACACACTGTATGGCGGCATCACAAGCCACATGCCATTACATTTATATTGCAGGACACACCCACCCAGACAGTTGTATTCCTCACACAGGCCAGCAGCTGCTTATCCACACTAATTGGTCTATCATGTACCGTATGTGTGCGCCGGTATTTGCGTTTTCCGTCAGTGGCAGAGCTCATGTACGTGTCTGGGGGACTGGACATTGTTACGGTGACACTGAGGCACACATTACGTTTGTGTCTATTAACCTTCCACATTGACATTCACAGGGCATACGTTGTCATTCACATCTGTCAGTGTACATGCGTGTGACTTGTACATGTTTTCTCATTTGTCCTGATGTCTTTCTTCTCACCTGTCCACCTAGTATCACTAGTTCTGTACATGTATTTTGGACAGGTTACCTTCATACCCCTAACCTGTACACATTATGGGTAAATGCCTTGATGTTTGACCTTGTTACATTTGTCATAGTGATGTGCCTTTCTGGTAAATTGCTGGCAAGGCATTACGGACTGTGCGGTAGATAATAGTGACTGACATTTCCATTACATGATTAGTAACACTCATAACATCCGTATTCATGGGTACGCCAGTATTCTCACAATGTTCTGACTTTGTCTGGGGTACATCTAATATAGTCCCTATTTGTATTTCATGTACTATGCCTTAGTGCAGCTGTGTTATTCTGACAGTTTGCCAGTTATGGGTACCATCTTGGTCGTACGCATGTCCATCCATGATAATCGCCTACATGACACTGATATAGGGCCCTACATATTGCCAAAATGGTTTCCGCAATATCCAGTGGATGGTTTGCCCCATTATTGAGAATATAGGCGTGTGCTATACCCACATCACTCCCACGGGGCGGGCCTACAAAATCCCTGCCAAACAACACCTAGGCCCATTTCTGCATACCCATGATTCCCATACCTGACAACCCTCTACAGTACCCATTACACATGTTTAATGTGTGCTTTACTGAAGTGTGGAGACACTTATATGCACTCCCCACTCTCCGGATATCAGTTCGTACATCATACATTCTATCGACACATGTGTCATCACCCTTGCACCTGATACTGTTGCATGTACAGCTATTTCGTATTTGCTGCGGTCACTTCTTTTGCGTCAATGTCGGTTGACACTACGTATGATTCAATTTATGGAGTCCTGCAATGGACACCTATCTGCATGTTTAAAGTGTAGAACTTGCTGGACTGTCACTTTCTGGCCAATGTTTTTGAATGTTGCGGTTAATTCACCTTTCCTGCATGTCTGTTTGTCTACCCATATTAGATATAATGTTGCCTATTTATGTACATATGTCATATCTACGGGACATAAGTCTGTTGTGTATACATATATACATGTACAATCCTCATTTCATAACTTGCTTTGGTTTACGTCTATGGATTATGTGTATACACATATATCTATATCCATACCATACCTTTCCACTATACAGATTGTCACAGAGTGTACAGCTGTTTGCCCTTTTATCTTCGCTGTGTTTTACGTAAACCTGTGTCTATCTGGCAATGTAGTGGCATTTCATTTGAGACTTATGGTGGGGATTTCTGGCAAGCAGTTCAGGTTACGACTGCATACCCTTCAGAGAATCCATGCTACTGACACACCCGTTATTCTATCCACTTTCTATGTTTGTTCTGGCACATATCTGGGGTTTGTCCTTATTTGTACCGGTAGTTTGCATGGCTTCGTCCAGTTTCGTACTTTACGAGGTTAACGGGTTTGAGCCGAGTATAACTAACGTGGGGGAAACAGTATTCATTTACTATGCTGTGAGCGGATCACACACGCACAGGCGCACTTGCATTTCCTTATTGTGGGTTACGCGCGGGCGCGCATACATATCTTTATTGTGGGTTACATATGTTTACTAAGTCTTTGTGCTTATGTGGGCTTTATTACTTGTGACAGTACCAGTAATTATCTGTAATCTGCAATTGACAGCCCTTGAACAACTGTGTAAAGCCCCAGTTAGGGTTCTTAAACCAGATAAGGGTGGCGGGTTAGTTATCTTTGATAACTATAAATATGTTGAGAAGATGGAAACTATCTTGGAAGGCCCTGCGTATTGTCCCTCATCTTTGAGTGAAATGAACACCTCATACTCTAGGAATAGGGGTTATTTTAGGGACTTGCATATCAACGGGAATATTGACTTAGATACTTATATTACATCGATATTATCATGCCAAAACTCCGTTATCTTTGGCATTCCCAAGATGCATAAGGACCTATACAATCCACCTTTTCGAGCCCTCATCGATAGTCGTATCTCTCTTACATACCCTTGTGCCCAACTAGTTGACAACATCCTGAGTAAATATCTTAAAGAAGTCCCTCAAATATGTAAAGACTCTTGGTCTTTTTTGGAGAAAATCCACAAAATAGAATTTAGAAGGACATTAAACCTTCTTACCATCGATGTTATTGACCTTTATACATCAATACCACACGTTGAAGCAATAGAATGGATTACCCTTATGTTAATTGACTTGAAAGCTCCAAGGAAAGAAATTGATATTATCTCCCAATTGCTTGACATTATTTTAACATCAAATTATTTCACCTTTAATGGGAATTAATCGGAGAATTTTCCTTGTGCCTTTTAAAATTCTTTAGGCTTTTGGGAATTTCTTTTTTTAGGGAGGGTCAATTGTTTTATCTGTATTGCCCATTTTATCTTTTAAGGGAACACCCCCAAAGGGTTTTGTAACTCTTAATTTGACATCAAAAATTCACTTAATTCTAGGTCAAATTGATACTTAGCTTGATTTAAAGTTCTTAAATGTTTTTCAAACATTATCTTTCTGTAATCCACTCCCCCTTCTTGCCATTTTACAAGGGCCCTTATTGAAGGGATAGGCATTTGAATGTTTTTAAAGTAAATTTTGGAAAATTTAGGTTTTGCATTAGTATGGCTTTTCTGTCAGATTTGGTGTCTTACGCACATGTTTGTCATTATTTCATGTCTTCAGTTATCATGGAAGTGCCAGAATGTTACTGTTACGTGGAACACACCAAACATATGAGGCAGAACTCTGCACATTCATCGTAAATCTGTACAGTTGCGGAGTATGTGTCTGTAACAAAATATCAAATTTCTGACACCAATACACACACTGTATGGCGGCATCACAAGCCACATGCCATTACATTTATATTGCAGGACACACCCACCCAGACAGTTGTATTCCTCACACAGGCCAACAGCTGCTTATCCACACTAATTGGTCTATCATGTACCGTATGTGTGCACCGGTATTTGCACTTTCCATCAGTGGCAGAGCTCATGTACGTGTCTGGGGGACTGGACATTGTTACGGTGACACTGAGGCACACATTACGTTTGTGTCTATTAACCTTCCACATTGACATTCACAGGGCATACGTTGTCATTCACATCTGTCAGTGTACATGCGTGTGACTTGTACATGTTTTCTCATTTGTCCTGATGTCTTTCTTCTCACCTGTCCACCTAGTATCACTAGTTCTGTACATGTATTTTGGACAGGTTACCTTCATACCCCTAACCTGTACACATTATGGGTAAATGCCTTGATGTTTGACCTTGTTACATTTGTCATAGTGATGTGCCTTTCTGGTAAATTGCTGGCAAGGCATTACGGACTGTGCGGTAGATAATAGTGACTGACATTTCCATTACATGATTAGTAACACTCATAACATCCGTATTCATGGGTGCCAGTATTCTCACAATGTTCTGACTTTGTCTGGGGTACATCTAATATAGTCCCTATTTGTATTTCATGTACTATGCCTTAGTGCAGCTGTGTTATTCTGACAGTTTGCCAGTTATGGGTACCATCTTGGTAAATGCATGTCTATCCATGATAATCGCCTACATGACACTGATATAGGGCCCTACATATTGCCAAAATGGTTTCCGCAATATCCAGTGGATGGTTTGCCCCATTATTGAGAATATAGGCATGTGCTATACCCACATCACTCCCACGGGGCGGGCCTACAAAATCCCTGCCAAACAACACCTAGGCCCATTTCTGCATACCCATGATTCCCATACCTGACAACCCTCTACAGTACCCATTACATGTTTAATGTGTGCTTTACTGAAGTGTGGAGACACTTATATGCACTCCCCACTCTCCGGATATCAGTTCGTACATCATACATTCTATCGACACATGTGTCATCACCCTTGCACCTGATACTGCTGCATGTACAGCTATTTCATATTTGCTGCGGTCACTTCTTTTGCGTCAATGTCGGTTGACACTACGTATGATTCAATTTATGGAGTCCTGCAATGGACACGTATCTGCATGTTTAAAGTGTAGAACTTGCTGGACTGTCACTTTCTTTCCAAAGTTTTTGAATGTTGCGGTTAATTCACCTTTCCTGCATGTCTGTTTGTCTACCCATATTAGATATAATGTTGCCTATTTATGTACATATGTCATATCTACGGGACATAAGTCTGTTGTGTATACATATATACATGTACAATCCTCATTTCATAACTTGCTTTGGTTTACGTCTGTGGATTATGTGTATACACATATATCTATATCCATACCATACCTTTCCACTATACAGATTGTCGCAGAGTGTACAGCTGTTTGCCCTTTTATCTTCGCTGTGTTTTACATAAACCTGTGTCTATCTGGCAATGTAGTGGCATTTCATTTGAGACTTATGGTGGGGATTTCTGGCAAGCAGTTCAGGTTACGACTGCATACCCTTCAGAGAATCCATGCTACTGACACACCCGTTATTCTATCCACTTTCTATGTTTGTTCTGGCACATATCTGGGGTTTGTCCCTATTTCTACCAGTAGTTTGCATGGCTTCGTCCAGTTTCGTACTTTACAAGGTTAACGGGTTTGAGCCGAGTATAACTAACGTGGGGGAAACAGTATTCATTTACTATGCTGTGAGCGGATCACACACGCACAGGCGCACTTGCATTTCCTTATTGTGGGTTCTGGCGCATACATATCTTTATTGTGGGTTACATATGTTTACTAAGTCTTTGTGCTTACGTGGGCTTTATTACTTGTGACAGTACCAGTAATTATCTGTAATCCGGTTAACGGACGTTTGCGAAACACACGTTCACCTTTACATATTTAACTGTCTGTACAGCACAGACGCATTCATTACACTTTCACATTATATGTGCTGTAGTTGTTGTTCAACGGGACTGCATTCACGTTGGCCGGATGCTGTAACCAGTATATGTTTGGTGTTCTGACTCATTTATATGCATACCCATAGTACATAGCTACATTAACATATGCCTCACTGCTTCACTTACGTCACAGGCATCCATTCTCCTGCTGGGAAAAATGCGGTACTACATGTTACACATTCCCTATTCCCTACTGCTCTGGATCCAAGCTGCATATTTCATCACTGCAGGGATATTCAGAACCCAAAGGCTTATATTCCTGACACATACAGGTCTTTAATTGTCAGGGTGTTCATGTGGTGATCTGGGTTTAGGCTTGTCCAACTGGTGAATGGAACTGCCCTGACCATGTTCAAATGTCAGACAAAGCACATGGACAGGTATTGTCCATTTTAAACATTTAATCTGTTTACAGACACAGGTGTTTGGGCACCTGTCAGCAGCTTATGATGTTGGCAATACATAATATGGGTGGGGGTGGTTACGATACATAATCCACGGTGAGTGGTGTTCCCATTCACATTTGACTATTTCCTGTATTCATTCTTATGAGGGTTATTATTTTGCACATGACGTAACTATGAATTAACTACGGGTATGCAGTAGTACAGTCAACATATGTGATGGTTTGTTACAGTATATATGTACGGACTTCTGTAATACTGGGGACTACCCCACATCCTTCACAACATTTCCTGCTTATGTACATACTATTATTCAGTGAACTTTTGAAGCTTGTGAGAGCAGTAATTACATCTGTCCCTATTTGTCCACCCATCCTTTTAGGCTTTGTCCAGGTTTTGTTGCTGTAATAGGTTGAGAGGTGGTGTCGGTATGTGATTCAGTTGAATATATACTGTCGATAATTCAGTGGGAGTAGGGTTACCACTTGTTCCTCTGCGAGGGGAGGTCCCACTTTGGACAGTTGTGTCCTGCGATGACACCTAAGACATGGCAAATGTCCTGTGATTTTAAGACAATAATATATTTCTTATTTTCTGTACTAGTTGCATGATACAGGTATTTTGTATCTGGTACACATAACTATTATTTGGGATAGCATAAGCTATTCAAATGCTATGGCATAAGCTTTTATCTTGGCATACACGTGTAATTCTGTCCTTTGCACTGGCCGGGGGTATGTTTTATCCTGCAAATTCTCACATTTCTACAAGGGATGTCCCACCTTGGCCATCTGAACAGGTGGCAACCCTAGTGGGGTGACCTGCATGGTGGACAGCTGTTCCATCCTGCGTAGTATGAATTGCATGTCTGTGTAGAAACTGAACAGTACCGTGACTACACATACATGTTTTGTCCAGATGTGTACAGTAATGGACACCATGGCGTGTAAACAACTCTGAGGTTTCAACAGGTTACTTATCCCACACGGGATGTACACACATTTTGCCGTAACATTAACGCATGGGCATTTGGATTTACGTACCTGTGATGGGATATTTACAATCGTGGGATACATATTTGCAATCTGGACACTGCCTAGGACGATACTTCCTACTACATATGGGGAATACTCGCTATGTGCAGGTGTACGGATGCGCAAGGCTGGTAGCTGGATTTCGTGGACATTCGGACATGGGTGCGGGTTATGTGCTATACTGGGGTTGTTGCGTATTGCATTTGATTGCATGGGTTCTACTTTTGGATATCCCGGTTCCGCATATAGCATCCTATGTGTATGTGATGGTTACGTTCCTGTTCATGTGTATAGCACATTTTAATATACATATGTTTGTGTGTGTTTGGTATACAATTTGAACTGTCAGGTTTCTTTACGGTTGTTATATAGCCACAACTGCCCTGCTGTGTACTATCACTACCACTGCTGGTGACCATACCCATGGGGCTAGACGTATGTATTGGCGGCGCGCTGGCATCATGCGCTTCACTTCCACTGGGTATAACTTCTGACAGTGCAGTACATTACGGACACACGATTTTAAATATCATTTGTTCCATGGACGGAAACTTATATTATGTTGCGTGCATTTCAGTTTGTTTCTCCATTTTGTGTGGCCGGGAACTGTCTTGCATGCTTTGCATACGTTTCATTATCCATGGACACTGATAGGTGCAATTACTATTGCAGGCAGGCTATAATATTCAGCAGTTTAGGTTGCTCATCGCCAGCTGACAATGACACGCCTCCGGGCGCAGCTTAGTAATGCCCCATGCACTTGCGTACGTGTCCTATGCACGTGGATGTGGTAGCGGCGCATCTTCATTAATATGCATATGGCGCTACTACACCATTTATATGCTGCATGGCTGGCGCAGGCCTTACACCGGCCTTGCGTCGAGCTTCATGAATCCGGGGGTGTGTCTTGACACCCCACTGGTATCATGAACACTAAATTTGCTGGTCCAAAAACATTGAAATGTATGTTATTAAACGTGCCGGTACAAATATGAAAAGGAAAATGGTGAAACAGAATATCATTAAAATGCTTCTTGTGCGACTATCGCAAGCAGATTCCAAGCGTGTGTTGAAACGGCAATTTTATCATGTGCTACACATTATGTGGTTGAAATACATAGAAATGTACATTATTACACATTTCATATATATAAAAGGAAAGCAGTAAATGGTATGTCATTACAGTACTTCTTGTACGGCTGTCCAGTGTCATTTCCAGGGGGATCCACAGCCCAAATGGTCATGCTGAATGCATTTGTGCATGGTAGAAAAATAGCCGACAGTAAGTTCCTGACAGGTGTTTGGCATACCTACAGGGGTTTCACTCATATGTCAACAGTTGAAATCAAGGGATGATTTACTAAATATGAATGCAGTTCATTTACAAAGTGAACCGAACCACCTATTGTGTATAGGCATGCATTGTCTGAACACCAATAATGAAATACAAGATCACCTAAACTTGAAAGGCATGACAGGCGGTCCTTCCTTACTTTTCCAGGGGAAAAAAGTAATTTGTCACATGTATATCTGAACTTTTTTTACAAACCTTTTTTAATGATATATAACATTTCTCGATACGACAAAGGGTTGGCACTGAATCACTTTTCCAGCTCGGAATCTGGTTGTAATAATACGTAAGTACCCAATATTCCCTTTTTTTACAAACATCATCGTACCTATCAGCTGTCCAGACTTTCACAGAATGCCCACATTTTTGCATTATAGTTTTTGTCTGTTCCTTATAAAATTTGTGGTTTTCTGGCAAATCATTGAGATCTGAAGTCACTAATGCCAAACATTTAAGTTTCAGAATTCATATCCTTCAGAAAATGCACAATAATATAAAACATTATTT
This sequence comes from Protopterus annectens, assembly GCF_019279795.1. Lineage (NCBI taxonomy): Eukaryota > Metazoa > Chordata > Ceratodontiformes > Protopteridae > Protopterus > Protopterus annectens. Next base: position 16,987,271 of record NC_056731.1, read on the forward strand.
TAGTAACTTTCTAAGTTACTAAAGTAAATATTTAAAATCTGGCCCAATTTTGGGCTTTTGTCCCTCCATTAGTTTTGCCTTTGTCCAGATTTCTTGTGCTAAGATATTGAGACGTATGGACATCGTACATTCACATTATGTTCCATTGGTTTATTCCTCCTTAGCTTTCTGATAAGCAGCTTTGAATTGTTTGTATTTTAATGTCATAATGTACATCAGTGAAACTACAAAAAACAAGACCTCATTTTTATCTCATATAGAACATGATGTTATTTATTTGAGCTCCTGTTTATACTTTCTTTATACTGTCTATTTATTGGGTTAAAAAAATATCCAGTTTTGCTTCAGCATTAAGATGTCTGTTGCAAGAACCTGACTTCACTTTCTAAATATTATGCCTCTGTTTGTGGTTGTCATGGGCAACAAGAATGCTTTTAATGTTGACATTTGTACCAATAGCAATTGTAGTGACATAGGTGTCAAATCTAGCAATCCATCTGAGTCATAATTAACTTAAGAAAGGGTGATCTATGCCAGACATGGGCAAGCTAGTTATCTGTACAGACATCAGATGTTTACTGTCTAACATTGCAGTGATACTGTGAAACCTTGTAACTTTATACTGACAGCAACTATACACTTGATACTTGTGAGCCTCTCTTCTGTGATATGGTTTTGTACTGTGTCTTTGTGTCCCTCTAAGTTTACTTGCAAGCAGTAATGTTAATCTTTTCAAAATGTCGTGATGTTTTTTGAAAACTATGACTTGTGAATTTTCCAGAAGCTTACAACTTTTGCTTCCATCATTGCCCCTGGAGTGCAGACTATGACTGATTTATCATGATATAACACTCTGAAGATTCATTTTTAGATGAATAAAAATTACACTGTCAAGTGTGACCTGGAGATGCCTTTGATTAAAACTGGCTGATAACTGATCAACAAAGCACATAGCAATACATGTGTAGGCACTGGTATGGCATGATACTTCTAACACAAATGTTCACTGCAATTATTATTGGATGTAGTTACTTTTCATTCAAACAACATACATGCTCAGTAGCATTTGAAAAGAAAAGTAGGTACTTTTCCGTTAATGGGGCAACAGCTTTCTGGGCCTAGATTTGCGTTAATGGAAAAGTACCCATTTTTCATAAATGTATGTAGTCTGAAACTCAAATATATGTCACTATTTAGTGAGTTCAATTCTCACTGACTTGCCAGAAAACCATAAAATGTTATGAGGAACACATTAAAAGATGAGTCAAAAATCATTCTGGACATTCTGCAAAAAAATTTGTTGAAACAATGCCACAGCAAAAAAGTACCTCCTGCGCGGGTGCAACCATATGTAACGTTGCTTTCGACAAACTAAATAAACATTTGAGGGTACTAAGATCCAATGTTTGGCACTCCAAATTATTTATGGCGTATATTGCCAAGGATATAACGCCACATGGTTTAAGAGTTCGAATTCAGCCTCTTGTTAGTGAAATTGATGATGAACTCACTAATGAATGGGCTGGCATTCAACACCAAGCCATCATGTTTTTTGTTAAAGCTTTGGCCAAGTTCTATGAACGTGTAATAGACAGAGAGGTTAATATTGTGTTGGGATTAGTTAATGAGGTTAAACCCTTTAAGGGGGAACCTTTTTTTAATACAAATCTTACCAAAGTAGCATCTGACCTCAATAATTTGGAAGAACAATTGAAATCTAAGAAAATTAAAACATTCAATAGAGATCAATCTGACTACCAAGGGAGCAACCCCTTTACTATCGCAAAGCATCTTAAGTTTCAGTCACATCCAAGTCGTCCTTCCAAAAGGAAAAGACCCAAATCCATACTAAGGAATAGTATCTCTGATACGGGTTCATCTACGGATCAACTTTCGTCCTGTAATGAGAATGACTTACAGACTGCATCAGGATCACCCTCTCCCAAAAGAATTTCTCCTGGTGTCCCTTTAGGCCCAAATACCACCGGGGTGGAAGGAAGCATAAAACAAATAAACACTATTCAGGGCTTGCTCAAACTAGCAATGCAGAACTAAATGTTTGGTCTAACTATAATGTTTTAAATCTATCCGACCATGTTTTGACACCTACTGAATTGATGGTTCTCAGTAAAGGTTTAACATTTGTACCAGGCTTTTTTGTACCAGAAGATACTTTTGCACAAGATTTTGTGTCCTTTTGTAGATTGCTTAATTTAAAATTATTTTTTGGAGATAATGACAGTAACTATGCTTATAATAAATTTGTGTATCATAAATCTCAATTCTCGCCTCTGATGCACCCTGTGGTTCTGCAATTCCAAAACAATATTCTCAAAGATTTACATTTTCATAGATTTGATTCTCGTTTGAAACCCAATAACATCTCCATGAAAGAAAAACATGCTATACAGGAATTACAGAATAATCATAACATTGTTATTATTTCAGCTGATAAGGGTGGAGCCGTTGTGGTTTTGAATTGGCCTGCCTATGATCAGGAAGCCAAAAGACAACTTTCAGACAAGAAATACTATGCGGAGATGGTCATTAATCCCACTATGAGATTTAAGAAAGAGATTGAGGATTTTTTGGTTCAGGCCAGGGATGCAGCCATTATTGATAGTGAAGTTATGCACCAACTATTGGTTCAGGATCCGATGAACCAATATATATACTTTTTGCCTAAGGTACACAAAGATCCTATCAATCCTCCAGGGAGGCCTATTGTGTCAGGGAAGGGCTATATTACAGAACCCTTGTCCCTTTATCTTACTAAGCAAATTAAACCTCTGTTATCTCTTATACGCTCACGTTTACGTGATACTACTAACTTTCTACAAATTATCTCTGAGACACAACTTGAACATGACTGGCGTATGTGTACCCTTGATATTAGTGCCCTTTAAACTAACATTCCCCATTCTGGTGGCCTGGAGGCTTTGGCCTACTGGCTAAATGCATCAGGTTTATATCCAGCTGATTATATTGAATTCTTGCTTGACATGGCTGCCCATGTGTTAACAAATAATGTATTTTTTTATCAAGATACTTGTTACTGGCAGACTAAAGGGACAGCAATGGGGTCTTCATTTGCCCCTATTTATGCCGATTTATTTATGGCCTATGTTGAGCAAGATCTCATTTACAACAGCGATAATAATATTTATTTGAATCAACTGGATATTTGGAGACGCTACCTTGACGACTGTTGGTTGGTATGGAGAGGGGGTCTTGAGGAATTGTTTGATTTTCTGGCTTATTTGAATAACAACAAATGGGGTCTCCATTTTACTTTACATCAGGATACCAAGACTATCCCATTCTTGGATGTTCTGGTTACCAGATTATCAGATAATACTCTAGGTACAAAGGTGTTCAGGAAACATCCTGAATATAATACTATTCTTCATGCCTCTAGTTTCCATCCACCACATATTGCCAAAAACATACCCAAATCACAATTCATTAGAATGAAAAGGATCTGTTCTGATGAATCTTCATATCAGGAGCAGAGTAAGGACCTTATACACAGATTTAGATGTAGGGGCTACAAAATGGGTGAAGTTTTTGATGCCAGTAACAAAGTTAACAAGCTTAAGAGGAATGAGTTATTATCTTATAAGGAGCACGACTATAGTGTTACACAACCAATCAGGTTCACTACCACCTTTGGCAGGAACTCTGAGAATCTGATAGAGAGTGTACATATCATTGGAATATTTTGCAATACAACCATGAAACATCTAATATCATCCCCAAGAGATGCCTTTTCTCTTTTAGGAAAGGTAAGAATCTAAGCAGTTGTTTCAATCACTATAAACATTCACATGATTCTAACTTTTCTGAATCCCTACAAACTACACTTACAGGAGGCATTATAACTGGCTGCTATCCTTGTGGCCATTGTGTTAATTGCAATAAAGTAAGTACAACAAAACAATTTTCAAGTAAAAATTCCCCTGTAGTGTATGATATCAGGTTTTTTGCCAATTGTAGCTCGGAATGGGTTATCTATTTGGTTACATGCACATGTGGGGCATTCTATGTAGGACAAACCTCCAGGCCACTCAGATTCAGGATTTCTGAACATACTAGTAATATTAAGAAGGGCAGAGTCCACAATGCTTTGTACAAACATCATGTTATACATCCAACTGCTAAATTTTCATTTACTATTATTGATATAATCAAAGGCAAAAAACAAAATAAAACAGGTTGGCATTCTTTATTAAATTCGAAAGAAAAGAAATGGATTATTAAGTTAGGTGGTTTGTTTGCACCGGGGCTTAATGAGCAGTTTTAGGCTGAACCAATCATGTACTTTTATTTGAAATATATATGACAGCTTTTGGTTAGAATGTTTTACACTGAAGAAGGCTGTGTAGTATTAACCAGCCGAAACCGGTCTGTTTTTTTTTCCTTTGCTGTCCATATTATTAAATGGATTTAATACCAAGGATCCAGTCTGCTGGCTTTTTCTTTTTTTTTTATTTGAAACAATGTCACACCATTGAACATAGAAAATCACACAATTATTTGTAGTAGGTTTTAATCAAATTAACTCCAGACATTTTTGATGGCCCTTTGTATGTAATCGCTTAACTGCATACAGTGCATTGCTTCACTTTTCATCTGCAACCTGTTGCGATTTAGGAAAAACGTTGAAAACTGTACTTTTTTTAGCATACATAGCATAGCGAAAACAGAAGTTAAGGGTTGTATATTGCTTTTACATTTGAAGCAAAGGGCAGATTGAATTGTAGTTTGTTTTACCTGCAAAATTTCACTGACAGGAACTTTTGGGATGAAATGACAGCATATTTCCAGGTTAAGGAGTTTTGCATACTCCCATGCAGAGAGGACAAAGTGAAGAGACCCTTCTGCTCACCCAGGTGCTAGGATAGTGGATGTTTCAAATGCCCTGTAAAGTCTTCTATTGAGGAATAATGGTATAAGGACCAGTTTAACACATTTTGACGAAAGTTATCTGGGTCTGGAAATGTGTGCGTTTATTTTAAAACATTTCACCTGGATATCTGACCTGTTTCTGGCATCACAAGCAAAAATAATAATTTAAAGTATATTACATATCGGTTCTTTTCCATTAATGCAAATCCAGGCCCAGAAAGCTGTTGCCCTGTTAATGGAAAAGAACCAAAAAGTGTTTAGTTTGCTGCTGACATGTCAGAGTCTAATTTAAAAAGAAGATAGCATGCACCTTTTAAACTGTTTTGAATTGTTTTTTTAGAATCAGACAAAAACACTTTGAACCAGTTTAGGGGTAATCAGAAATCTGTAGTTTCTGACAGTAGGAAAACATAACCTTGCTAAGAATGAATGAAGCATGATACCTACTCAGGTCACTCCACAACAAGTACAAATATGACTTTGTCATCGTCCATGTTGGTGTGAACAACCTGAGATGTACCTCCCTGGACTACATGAAAAGAGACATGGAAGAACTCTCTGATCTTGTAGCCCAGGCAGGTATGACCTTAGCCCTGAGTAGCATTCTGCCATCACCCAGAATGATGCTGCAGTACAAGGACAAAATGATTGACTTCAACAATTGGCTAAGCTTCTGGTGCCATTCTAAAGGGATCCAGTATCTGTCTTGCCTGAGATGACATGGTCAACAGATCACGATGCTTTGCCAGAGATGGCCTGTACCTGTCACCCCTGGGATTCTGGATACTGGCTAAGGTTCTTGCCGCCCCTATAGTGCATTTTTAGGCAAGGTTGAAATGACAAATTCACCACCGTAACAGGAACAGGCAAGCAAAAACTGAGGGTGAAGCTACTCAATGCTAGAAGTCTAAATCTCAAAATGCACTCACTTGAGGCACTCCTTAAAATGGAGAACATCGATATCTGTGCAGTGACTGAGACCTGGTTCAAGGCTCCAGAGAGCACCCCTGCACTACCAGGCTATAACTCATACCAGACTTTTTGGCCATGTAACCTGGACCGAAACACCAAAGGCAGAGGTGTGTCCATATTCATTAAGGATATCCACACCTCCAGGCTAGCTGATCAGCATAATCCATCTGAGGTTATCCAAGTGCAACTAACTTTGGGCAAAACTGCAATCCAAATTGTAGCTTGCTACAGATCACCCACCATGCCCCAGGATTCCCACTCCTCTTTTCTTGATGTACTGGAAAATATTAGGGTTCAACCAAACACCCTAATAATGGGCGATTTCAACTACCCCACCATTAACTGGGAAAACTACTCATGTACCAACTCCTTCACTCAACGCTTTCTGGAATTCATAAACTCCAATGCCCTGGATCAACTTATCCACACCACCACTAGGGGCAACAATATATTATATATGTGGTGTTAGGGGCAACAATATCCAAGATCTAGTCATTACCAACATGAGTGACCGGTGTTCCACACCTGAAGTCAATGCCTCATTGGTCCGATCCGACCATAAGCTAATTACCCTAGATATCCACATCCTGCCCCAATTAAGGAAACCATGGTAAAAAATTTCTCCAAAGCCAACTTCATGCTTCTTAAGACAGAAGTGGTGAACTTCATGACACCCATGCAGATGGACAATACAGTTATGACTACTGAATCCTACACAATTGCACTTTATAAGCACTTACATGAGTGCATGGATCATGCTATCCCAAACAGAACCAATATGCTATCCCCCAAAAAAAGGAAGCCAATCTGGTGGTCCCCTGCCATAAACAAACTGTACAATAGAAGGAAGAAGCTGTTGCAAAAGAGAGTAAAATCCCATGAGTGGAGGAGCTCCCTGGTCAGCCTCAGTAAGAAGCTGTGATCCCTGATAAAATCCTCCAAAGCTAGTTACGAAAACAAAATTGCCACTGATTCTAAAGACAACCACAAAGCATTCTATAGCTATGTCAGGAATCTCAATGGCAACACAAATCTGCTCTGAGTTACAGCACAATGGCACTAAATATACAGACCCAACTGATATTGCCAACATCTTGGCAGATAGGTTTAGTGCTAACTTTACCCCCCTCTCACCCCCTAAAGAGCCCATCGCTATACCAGAAGAATGCAAAGTTCCTGTAATCATGGCTGCACAGGTAAAAACCACAATCTCCAAAGCCAAGAACACAGCATCCATGGGACCAGTAAATATCCCAGGCTGCGTTCTACATGAACTACAGAACGAACTAGCACTCCACCTAAGTAACATGTTCAATCATAGCCTCACCTCTGGCTTTGTGCCTGCTGAATGGCGCACAGCGATGGTTATCCCACTCCACAAGGGGGGAGCCACCATGGACCCCGGGAACTACCACCCCATTAGCCTGACGAGCCTGGTCTGCAAGGCCATGGAACGTATCATCATGAAACTTATAAAGAAAGACACTGGCAATCTCCAAACTCTGGACTCCACCCAGTTCGGGTTTGTAAAAGGCAGATCATGTCTCCTAAACCTGATAGACTTCTTTGAAGCAGTCACCAAAGCCATAGACAAGGGTAAGGTGGTTCACACAGCCTATCTAGATCTTGGAAGAAAAAATGGACTGAGTACTGAGTACACTCTGACAACAACACGAAGTACCAAAATAGTAAAGAAAAGAAGTTGCAGAGTTCCACGACAGTTTTTACCTTTTATTATACAAAAATAAACATGAAGTAAGCGCTTTTGCGATCTACCCAGATCGCTTCCTCAGACTATATTACAATATCAAGCTGCCTAACCAAGCATTTTAAAGCTTTAACTATTCACACATTGCAATTAATTAGTCACAATTACCTAGTTAAAGGCATACAGATAATTTACATGAAAGTTCCTATCAGTAAAAGTTTTTTTTAAAAAACCAACCCTTCTTATTTAACCATTAACATTGCATTTTACTTTATTCTGTCTGCATCTAATGCATATAGAAACAACACAAAAATGTAATATACTATTGTATGTATATATATAAAAATATAAGAACAAATGCATGTGAATAAAGAATCAATAAAACTTGCCTATAAAATACATGTATATATACTAAAAAGTTTTTCCATCTTAACAACAAAAATTAAGTATGCACTTGAATTTGGTATAAAAGAATAAAGACCTAGAGCAAAGGCAACATACTGCATAGTAAAGCATGGATGTGTTTAAATAAAATGCGTCAATCTCTATTTAGTGCTTCAGGTGTCGTGCCTTTAGGAAGGGTTTCAGTGATACTGCATCATTAATTCCTGGATGCTTATCTGCATTCAGTTTTATTATCCACTTTTGTTCAGATTCTTCCATTCTGTTTCTTATATCACCTCCTCTTATGCCTTCCTTGACTACCTCAAGCACAAAGAATTTAAAATTATGATCTTTCCCTTCTTTTTGAATATGTTTTGCTAGAGCATTTGTTTCTCCATTTGTAGCAATGTCTCTTAAATGCTCTAAAATACGTTCTTTTAGCATCCTGTTAGTTTTACCTATATAGTATGCTTTGCATACCTGGCAGAAACTGAAATATACTACGTTATTAGTTCTGCAATCGGTATACATATTTACTTCTATTTTAAATGTATTCACTGGATGAAAAAAATGAGTGCAGGAAAAAATGTATCTGCATGCTGTGCATTTTCTACACGGGTAAGTGCCTTTCCTCTGTGATGTAACTTCATGCTTAATATTATGTGATTCATAGCATAACTGCCTTTTTAAAGACTTTGTATTGATAAAAGAAAAGTGTGGTATTGATAAAAGAAAAGTGTGGTACAGAGTCGATCACTGTTTCCAAATCCTTGGATGCAGTTAGAATATTCCAATTCTTTTTCTTCTGTGATGTTTTTAGTATATTTCAGTTTCTGCCAGGTATGCAAAGAAGAATCTGAACAAAAGTGGATAATAAAACTGAATGCAGATAAGCATCCAGGAATTAATGATGCAGTATCACTGAAACCCTTCCTAAAGGCACGACACCTGAAGCACTAAATAGAGATTGACACATTTTATTTAAACCCATCCATGCTTTACTATGCAATATGTTGCCTTTGCTGCCACCAGCGGTGGTGGTGCTGCGGTAGCGTTGTTTTACTCACAGCAAGACGTTGTGCCGTTCGATTCTCAGCTAAAGCGTCTTCTGTGTGGAGATATGCGTGAATGGGTGTATCTTCGTTGAAGGTTGTACGTCAGGGCTGGCAAACTCCGCACGTAAAAAATCTACTGCCAATCATTAGCAGACCGGAGTTCCACTGTGGCAACCCCTAACTGGGAAAAGCCGAAAGACACAAACAAACCAAATTCAAGTGCATACTTAATCTTTGTTGTTAAGATGGAAAAACTTTTTAGTATATATACATGCATTTTATAGGCAGGTTTTATTGATTCTTTATTCACATGCATTTGTTCTTATATTTTTATATATATACATACAATAGTATATTATATTTTTGTGTTGTTTCTATATGCATTAGATGCAGACAGAATAAAGTAAAATGCAATGTTAATGGTTAAATAAGAAGGGTTGTTTTTTTAAAAAAAAAACTTTTACTGATAGGAACTTTCATGTAAATTATCTGCATGCCTTTAACTAGGTAATTGTGATGAATTAATTGCAATGTGTGAATAGTTAAAGCTTTAAAATGCTTGCTTAGGCAGCTTGATATTGTAATATAGTCTGAGGAAGCGATCTGGATAGATCGCGAAAGCGCTTACTTCATGTTTATTTTTGTATAATAAAAGGTAAAAACTGTCATGGAACTCTGCAACTTCTTTTCTTTACTATCTAGATCTTGCCAAGGCTTTCGACAAAATCCCCCACTCTGGAATTATAGATAAACTCACTAAACTAGGTATAAATCCCTATGTCACAAGATGGGTTGCCAACTGACTCACTGACACAACCCACACTGTGAAAGTAGCAGACTCCAAATCCGACTTCAGACCAGTGACAAGTGGAGTACCACAGGCTTCAGTCCTGTGTCCTCTCCTGTTTGGTATCTACTTCTCTGAAGTACAGGCTAACACAGAAGGTCTTTGGCTAACAAAGTTTGCAGGTGACTGCAAACTAGGAGCTATAATCGAAACTCCTAACGATGTGGACATCCTACAAAAGGGCCTCACTGAGACAGATGCCTGGTGTCAAAGACATGGCTTCAAGCTCAATGCCAAAAAGTGCATTGTCATCCCCTTTGGTAAAAACTCTGTACCCATGAACTACAATATAGGTGGTAGTACACTTAACACCGAAAGTGTGATAATAGACCTTGGGACACAGGTGGACAGTAGACCCTCCTTTGATAATCACATTGCCACAGTAGTCAGGAAATCCTTCTATGTGGCATACCTCATCACAAAAGGTTTTTCATCCAGAAAAAAAGAGGTCATTGTTCCCCTCTACTCATCACTCATTAGACCCATTATAGAGTACAACGCCCCTTTTGGTATGTACCTCACAAGACATCTACAACAACTGGAAAGGCAGCAGAAATACCTCACAAAGAGGATTACCAGCCTCAAACAGATGCCCTACGCAGACTGTCTCAAAAAACTCCAGCTTTACTCCATCACATATCGCCTACTCAGAGGTGATCTCTGCCTAACATACAAAGCTATGTCAAACCCGGAGCTGTTGGACATACTTCACTTAAAGAAATCCCAATCCCTCTGAGCTACACGCTCTAGGGACCTTAACCTTATCACCACAATAAACAGAACATGCCGGAGGGATAGATTCCTGTCCCAGAGACTTCCCATACTCTGGAATAAACTACTTATCTATATCAAACAAAGCTCCTCATTAGCACTCTTCAAGAAAAATCTTGATAATTGTATTGGAAATAGGAAATTCACCCCGGGGATTACCTCTGTGGCTCTGCTCGACAGTGGCACAAGAAAATAATTTTCTTGGGTGGCAAACGCCAGGGTACCTTTTTGGCTGGGCTTGTATAGGCCCCAGGGCCGATAACCTAGTACCTACCTATGAACCTAAGCATGATACCTAATCATAACAGTGTTTAGAGGGTGCTTAATAATTGTTAAGCACTCTCTAAATGCTGTTATGATCAGGTCTCCTACCAGGCACGAAGAGTGGACAGTGGTGGTCAGCAAAGAACAGCTTCATTAGGTAAAGCAGTTTTATTTCTGTCTATTGTCCATGTCTGTCAAGTGTCCTTGATATTGTCTTATATTTTTGCTTTGACCCTCATGAATTGCTTAACTTTTTGGTAAACTACTGAGGACTGCAGTCAGTCAATAATGCCAGCTGTTAGAGTTTCATAGTTCTTATTGTTCAGAAAATGCATATTGATGCAAAATCTGTTGTTCTAGTCACTTTTTAAGCAAATAAAAGCACTATTTAAAATGTCAATTTTGCATCAGTGATTTTCCTTGTACTCCTGTTATTTTGGGAATTTTAGAGAATTCTTAAGCAAGGAGTGGCTTACTTGCAATTAAAGGATCCTGGTGTCAAGGTATAAAAGGCTGGGATGAAGATTTCCAGTGTATATGGTGTCACCTAGTCCCGTGATTTGGACTATGGGATCTCCCTCCAGTTCTTAAGATGATTGGGAGGGGCTGAAGGCTGAATAATTCTTAAGCAAGGAAACTGCACTGCTGTCTCTTTGACTGAGCTAAGTGCTTTACTGGCTTTCAAAACCTGTAAAATACTTCATGCTTTGAAAACTTGAAAACTTGTTGAGTTGAAAACCTTCACAGACCACTATGAGACAATATTAGTTTTTAGCGCTTTCATTCACCTTTATTAATGTGAACTTCTTCAGAAAAGAGGAGACTTCCCAAACTCCTCTTTTTATACATACAATCCAGGAAATGATGTCATCTAATTGAACATTCAACATTAAAATTATTAAACCTTAATGTAAACTCATCAGGTAATTTTAAATACATATGTAAAATGTATATGCTACTTCTATATACTATATTAGTTAATGCAGTGTATCAGTACCTCATTTCTAAAAAAATATGTATATATATATATATATATATATATATATATATATATATACATTTTTTAAAAATACATTTTTTTGTTATTCAATAATGATATAAACTTAAATATTAGATAATGTATGTACTTAATCATATACTAAAAACTTCTCATTACATTAACAAATAAACACTATTTATATTATGTTAATTATCTAAATTCATGCAGTCTATATTAAGCCCTAAAATTAAAACTAAAAATAAAACTAAAACACATGAGGGCTTGACCGATGTTACTTCTACCCTAAAAACATCCACCCACTACTACTGTGTGCTAAAATTTTACTTGTCAATTAAAAAACATTTTAAATTGATCGTCTCATTTAGAACAGGTGGTAAGTCTGCCCCAAACAAAAGCTGCCATTACGCTTCTCTTTGTTCTAGTCTATTATTTAAATCTCCACTAAACATTCCTTGATCTATCTGGTCTAAAATGAAGAATTCAAACTTCTTAAAATTGTCACACTCTAGAGCATGTCTAGCTAAAGCGTTACTTTTGTCCTTTTTCTTTATGGCTAGACCATGTTCATATACTCTCCGTTTCAAGACTCTTTTGGTCTTCCCAATGTAATAACTTTCGTAAGTAGAACAACTTGCCAAATATACCACAAATTGACTATTACAATTGTAGTATCTGGCCGCCCAAAAGGTTCTTCCTAGATGTTTAATTTTTACAAAAGACGTATTACTAACAAACCTACATTGCTTGCAATTGTTGCAAGCATAAGTTCCTTTTTTGTTAATAACCATTCTACCTTTAGTCTCTTCTAAATTAGATGTTCTCTCCAGGATGAGTTTGATATTAGTGACCATCTTATAAGTGAATTTAGGTGATGGATCCAAACATGTAACCAGTTCCTTGTTCCCCAAAAAGATGTTCCAATTTTTCTCTATAATGTTCTTAATTGACCACATTTCATTTGTTATGGGGAGTGGAAAAGCACTAAGGAAATGCTGCTGTACAGTTTTAGCTTTGTCTTTAACAATAGCAGGTGCCCCGACCATGACTTCCTCTGATGACAAAATAGGCTTAGCCACCCCATTCCTGAGTTTTGTTACTTCCTTCTCTAAATTTACCAACCAATTGGTATCATAACCTCTTTGGAAAAACGTGTCTTAAAGATACCAATTCCTCAAAGTAAACATTATCATCAGAGGTGAGTCTACTTAGCCTTATCATCTGCCCTTTTATGACTCCCTTTTTCATGTGTTCTGGGTGGAGGCTGTCTCTATGTAAGTATTGATTGACAAAGCAGGACTTGCTAAAAATTCTGCTTTGTATCTTACCATCTACCCCATCTCTAGTGAGAGTGAGATCTAAAAAATTTATTTGTGTACCAAAACCACCTGTCTTGAAAAATAAAAATTTGGTAGTCTTGTTTAAATCATCCACCATGTTTGTAAACTCACTTCTCTCTCCTTCCCAAATGAAAAACAAGTCATCTATGTATCTACAATAAAATGAAACTTTGTGGAATCTTGGATGTGTTTTAAGAAACTTTTGCTCCCAGTTGGCCATCACAATATTGGCAAATGCCGGTGCAACTCTTGACCCCATGGCCACTCCAGAAACTTGTTTATACAAATTCTTATTGAACTTAAAAATATTGTTCTCTAATATTATTTGCATGAGAGTACAAACTGTGTTGATCCTTTCACCTTGAAGGTTGGTCTTACAAGAAAGATATTCTCTCATGTATTCCAATCCTTCCTCCTGGTTGATGGAAGTGTAGAGACTCCTTACATCTAGAGTTGCAAAAGCTGCATCTTGACTTATTGTGTTCTTGTTGTGTAATAATTCTAACAGATGCCAAGAGTCTCTTAGATAAAATTCTGAACTCTGAGCTATAGGGTTAAGAATGTGATCCAACCATATAGAGATATTTTCTGTCTTCGAATTTCTAGCAGAAACAATAGGTCTAAAACATAGTCCTTCTTCACTATTTTGTACCTTTGGAATCCCAAAGAAACTGGCCATGTTAGGATTTTCAACAACCAAAAAATCATAATCTTTTTGGTCAATCTCTCCCTGACAAAACATGTCGAATAACAATGTGTCAATATTCCTAAAACTGAGTTTTACGGAATCCAGTGACACTCTAAAATAATTTGTTCTGTCATTCAATAAAAGATTTAAGGCATTCTCATAGTCTAAATTTTCCATGATAATAATTTTACCCCCCTTGTTGGCTTTCATAACCCTAAGGTTACGATTGTTAGCCAACTGTCTTAAAGCTTCGAATTCCTCATCATTTAGATTTTTATGTACCCCCCAAAGTACTTACCTCCCTGAACTCTCGTTCACATATATTTTGAAACACCTGTAGTGTGTTTAATAGGGGTGGATTAAATGTACTTGGCCTACTTGGTGCTGAATTGTGTTTGGTGATGTTACAACCAACGTCATTCATAATGTATTTTAGATTTAACTTTCATAAATATAATCTAAAATCTACTAACAGTCTACCCAAGTTAACCCTGTTGGCCGGGATAAAAGAAAAACCTTTTTTCAAAACCTCACTTGAAACATGTGGCAATGAAAAGCCACTCAAATTTACAACATTAATGGAAAAAATGTCATTTGGAGGTAAATCAATTACTTCTGTCTGTTTTTCCCTTTCATCTTTCCTTTTTGTTGTGTTGTGTTGAACCATTTTGTAGTCCTTCTTAATTGATACCCCTCTTTCCGAAAAGGGCTGTTAGAATTGTTGTTATTCTGACCCACCACTTCTGCAAATGTACTACTAGGTGCAGAAGTGATAATTTTATTAGGTCCAGTCAAAATCTCTTTGGGGTGACTATTGTTAGTATTTTCAGCAGAAGTAGTAATCTGTTCTTTAGAACCACTTACAACACCCCTTTTATGGTGTGGTGAAAAATTAGGTTCAGAGTCAGTAATAATGACAGTTGGATTTATGTCACTAGCTTTCTCTGTAGTGCAAATGTATGCTTGATTCAAATTGTAAGCTCTGATATCCCTCTTGAGCTTATTCTGTTTCCTTAGAATTACTGTAGCACGATGTCTATTCACTTTGGCCTCCACACCATTATATAAAGATGAAAGACTATTGAAACAGTCAAAACTCTTAATTAAATCATCCATTGACTTGATATCTTCCTTAATTCTATCTATTTCTTTTTCATAGTGTGTCACCAAAAGTCTCATCATAGTAATTCCCGTCTCATTATACAATTCAATTAAACTGTTACTCAATTCATCACCGGGGGTTACACAATTTGGAAATTTAGCTGTCCTTAATCCCTGAGGTACAATTTTTCACCGTATACACTCGTTTAAATAGTGAACCTCAAGAACAAGTGTAGCGTGCTTAAAGACCAGCTTTTCTAAATCATAAATATGTCGTTTACATAGAAAACTGTCATTAGGCAATTTACTTACAGTAGTTCCAGCTGGAATGTCCACTATGTCAGAAAACGGATTATCGGTGGCTTTACAAACGTATCCCCAAATGTTGTTTTCAAACACCAGTATCGCCATTCTTTCATCTCCATCACTGCTACCTGGAAGTCCGTCAATGACTGCATTCACGTCTCCTTCCGGGCATACAGGAAATGCTCCTTCCTTGGCAACAGTCGCTGGCATAGAATGAAAAGAATTAGGAGAGCCGCCTGCTCTACCTTTATAGATGTTTGCAATAGTAGAATCAATAGAACCACCATGATTATGTAAATCACTTTTTAGACAGTCACTTTTTAAACAATCCATCACTATCTTCACAACTGTCATGGTTAATTTTTCTTGAAATTCCAACTCTGGGTGATACCGACTGGTACTTGGTAAAGAGACATTTCCAATAAATCGTCCTGGGAAGATGCCTCCGTGGCCATCGCTCAGGTCGTCCACTTAACTCTAAAACTGCAAGTAACTGCAAGTAACAAAAACTCAAACCAAACGAACTTGAAAACTTGAAGACTTGTTGAGTTGAAAACCTTCACAGACCACTACGAGACAATATTAGTTTTTAGCGCTTTCATTCACCTTTATTAATGTGAACTTCTTCAGAAAAGAGGAGACTTCCCAAACTCCTCTTTTTATACATACAATCCAGGAAATGATGTCATCTAATTGAACATTCAACATTAAAATTATTAAACCTTAATGTAAACTCATCAGGTAATTTTAAATACATATGTAAAATGTATATGCTACTTCTATATACTATATTAGTTAATGCAGTGTATCAGTAAGCTCAATGCACTTCAAAGAATTGTGATCACACAATCAGTTACAACCTTTTATTATGTGTTCTTCACAAAGATGCCTATATTCTCCTCTTGAGTTCTGCTTTTCAGGTGAACTATCTGGTATCCATTTTCAAGCACACAGTAAGCTGGATATGATTGGAGGCACAGTCATAATTATCTATAATATTCGTACATAATTAACATACTGTCATGTTTTCTGAAAGTTGCACCAATGGGATTAACTCAGCCAGACATCTGAAGATATAGCATGTCAAAGGCTAAATTATTTGCCAGAAGATTGCAGTACTCAGACACAGTGACAATCTTTGTACCAATAAAAGGTTTATTACAGAAGTAAGACTCTCAAAAGTGAAGCTGAAAATTGTTATAACTACCTAAAGAACAGAACAAGTTTAAAAGTATGCATGCTAAACGAAATATAAAATAAATGTAATATTTTAATAAGATACACCTGAAATTCAGTTATCAATGCTTACTCTTAGTGGATAGTTGGACATACAGCATGACATGACTATGATATGAATAAATATGAATAAACTGGAAATAATAACCCATACCTGCTAATCAAAACAAAAATAAAAATAGCTGTATTAAAAAGAATTATGATTTCAGCAAGCCAAATCTAAGCAAAACATAATCACTGTAGGTGCACTTTCAAATAATTGTGGTTGCATTCACTCCCTAAATAATAGAGAGCTTCATAACATAGCATGCTCATGGCACAATATCTAATAATTAAAAATGGGTACAAGAGACACCCTTACTAAACTAGGTTCATCAGAAACTGTTTCTTAATATCTGGCCTCCTTCACTCCGGCTGCCCAACAAAAGTCATGTCATGCTGCATGCACTTTGAATAACATATCCACAAATTCTTGCAGGAAAATGAATGCTAACAAAAGTGTTTTGAGCATTGTCTTATAACTTTACCAGAGTTATTGTTGGCATCCTAGCTAAAACATGCAATGGTAATGGACTCTGCAAATCAGTTTTGGTGTAGAAAACAGTCATATATTATCATATTTTGCTACCTGTGCCACTAATAAAACTGTATTTGAAGACTAAACCATCTGTATGGACTCATCCAGTCTCTATACAGATTGCCTTAAACATTTTACAGTCTTTGTTCAAAACTGAGACTGGGCATTAGTATTCTACTATCATGATACTCCACATACTTTCTGAACTGGACCATAATAGTAAATGGGTCAGGCAATGGATACAAGCCTTGTCCACTGCTTCCTACAATAGAAGAAAAATAACATCATAAAAAGAACTATAGAGCTCAGGAAAGTATCACATTCAGGTATATTTATTTGCTTTCCCTCTTCTAATGTAGTCCTCTTCTCTACCATAGTAAATGGCACCATCATTCTTATAACACCAAGGCGGTCCAAGTATGGCAACTTTACCTGGAAATATCCTTAGTACACAATGGCTAGTGCTATCACTTTAAATAAAGGCCACCTCCCAGTTTTATGTGACTCCTTCGCCTGCCTGCATCTCACCTCATCTCCATGTCATGTTAAGCAAACTACCCTGTCCTTTGGATTCTCTCTTATTCATGCACCTAACAAACAAATTCACCTTGTCTTAATTCTTCTTCTTTTGGCTTTTCCTGGTTTGGGTTTTCCACAGCGGATCACCTCTCCGCTTATGATTGGCAATGGAGTTTTACAGTGTCAAGCTGCCAGCCCGGTGCCCAACCTTCCACAGAAGGCACACACATGCACACACTCACACCTAGGGTCAATTTAGAGTGTCCAATCCACCTACAGCATGTCTTTGGGATGTGGAGGCAACCAGAGCACCCGGAGGAAACCCACACGATCACAGGGAGGACATACAAAATCCACACAGAAGGCACCCCAGCCAAGGATCAAACCAGAGACCCTCTTGCTGTGAGGTGACAATGCTAACCGCTGCACTACCATGGCCGCCAAACCGCTGCACCACTGTGGCAGCCCATTTATTTATGGCAAACAAGTAATCCCCTGTTGATCAAATAACCATAAATCAGATATCACTAGCTGACTTACAAATGACTGACTGAAAAAGAAAAGAGAATTTTTTTTTCCTAAAAAAAATCAGCATCTCACAAGTTGATCACCCCCATCTAAGATGGGTATGTTGACATGTAGTGTAATCAGTTAACTGAAGTGCAAACTGCCATGCCCAGTTTGGTTTGTAATATTAGCACAACATACAAAACAGCGTTGTGGAGTTTTATGATTCACAACCTTACACATGTGCATAGCTCACTCACTTGTTGTACTAAAGCAATTTGCTGAGTAGGATATGGCAATATTGTGTCCTTTGTATCTTTACTGGGTAATGTTTCATTTTGTACTATGATGCCCTTGAACTGTCTCTAGCAAACACATCACTGGCTCCCTTAAGAAAAAGCATTGAAACAGCAACAGTTTATTTATTTATATTTGTTCACTGGCTTTGTGCACTGATCAATATTCACTAACTTCAGACTCAGACCATGTGAAACACAAAACATTTTGCAAACAAAAAATACAGAAATCTAAGCCATAACAGAACAGATCAGACTAATTTCATAGAAAATAAGAGTGTATATATATTCCAGCGAACGAGCAGAGTGCAATGTACAATCAAGCAGAGTGCAATGTACAATCAAGCAGAGTGCAATGCACAAAATATACATTAGTTTCTAAAGTGGGTCAGTCTTCAGTGCATCTTGAGAAAGGAGAAGAGACTTGGAAAGGAGACAGGTTAGGTCACATGTCCTGTGTTAAAGCAGGAGCATTTGGCTTGCATGAAGAAGTGCTTTTTGAGCTGCATTCTGAATATGAAATAAGTGTTGATTTCCTTAATGGTGATGGGGAGAGCTTGCCTGAGAGGAAAAAGCATAGGAGTGCAGTGGAGTTTGTTTCTGGGGTAATGAGAGTTGATGTGACTTGTGAGTAATGTCTCAGGTGTTATGAGGAAGTTTTTTTTCATGAAGTCTAGCTGCAAGGCGAGTAATTGCGAGGAGATGGTGTAGTTTGTAGAGGTGGGATCCTAAAAGTAAAAGTAAAAGCAAAAGTTCCTGATGACATGTTTATACTGTAGCATTGTATGTGGGGTCTCACCAAATAAAGTGTCCAAATTAATGCAAATACTGCTCCGGTGGTGCAGCGGTAGCATTGTTGCCTCACAGCAAGAGGTTCTCCCATTCGATTCTCGGCTGGAGTGCAGGGGGTGCCTTCTGTGAGGACTCTGCATGTCCTCCCCGTGGTTGGGTGGATGTTCGAAAGACATGCGTAAATGGGCGTGCCTTTGTTGAAGGTTGAACATCGAGCTGGCACCTCAGCGTTCGTTAAAATCTACTGCCAAACATTAGCGGACTGGAGTTCCGCTGTGACGACCCCTAACTGGGAAAAGCCGAAAGACAACAACAACAACAACATTGTAATTAGTTTTGTATTTGGGTGTACCATATGCATATATAGCTACTACTGTAAATAAAAGTGCTTTATTTAAGCATGCAGCGCAAAATTTTTCTTTAAGAACAGTGAGAAACATTTGCTGCATTAGTCAGAGAAATTTTACCATCACTTTAAGTGAGAATGTTGCTTTATGAGGGGATTGAATATTTGCTTTATTAACATCAGCAGGTCTGCTTAATGAAAGGAGGGCTAAGGTAAGTCAGTACCGAGAGTGTTGATGGTCCTTCTTGGCAATGAAATTGATGTCTAGAGCAGTGGCTCTGGAAAAAGAGACAGCAGAGTGAATGGAGATCTGGAAAAAACACCTAGAAGAAGCTGGAGATTTATTTATTTTTATTTTACATTTGTTGACCGGGCTAGTCTAACTGGATATATGTCCATTTTCAGTAGAGGCCCGGGGAGAAAAGCTCCACATAAAACAGATAGACACAAATTGCACCTGTTATAGGAATCCAAAAGATTGAAATGTGTGATCCTGTTACAAGAATCCAGGAGAAAGAGTTACTGAGAAGCTCCAAGAGACAGAGAGAAAGAAGAAGAGCGAGAGAGAGAGAGAGAGAGAGAGATAAGAGAGAGAGAAATAGAGAGAAAAGAAACCTACTGAAAAAGACTGTACCCCAGCTATACAAGGCTACACTGAAGGTATTTGTTCAGATTATTTATTAAGCCATAAGACTTTTGTTTTGGAAAGAACTTGCATGTTTATGTGTTTATACAATAAACTACATTGTTTTTCTAGGAATAATGTCCCAACTGCTTTTAATATTCCACAATGCATAACCAACAGCAAGTGGTTCTGGACCCTGAACATACTTGTAGAATTTGTCAGTCATATTACAGTATCTTGTAACTTCATAGCCTTTTAAAAATTCTCATCTGTTAACATTTTGGGATAGCCTTTTGTGATTATATTTTTTGTCATATGATTAGGTAATTTGTTTGCTAATTCTGACAGATTATTGCTAATTAAATGTTATTGATTCTACATACTGACCGGCATGTTTTGTTTAAAATGTGGATTGTTGACTAAGTGATTGATGGGCTTTATCAGGCCTTATCACCCACTCTTTGCAAAGTTGCGTATAATAAAAGGAAATAAGTATCAGTTGCATGCACTCCCTACGGCTCACACAACTGAAATATCCTCTCGAAATTCCTATCATTTTGTTTCCTGTTAAGAGAAGAAAGGATAGAAATAAAAGGAATAAAATGAAAGCATCACTTCTAAACATAGCACAACTAAACCATCCAAAAGCTAAAAACAGAAACAGAATTAGGCAGCAAAATGGTAGACTATAGGATCATAAGATCATAGGAGATGACTAGGCTAATGACCCTAGGGCCCTTTCAAGCCTAGCTAAGTACAACCTCTGTTCCCCAAAATATCAAGGTATTAAGCAGAACTAAGTCAACAACTTCTGCCCCTGTGCAAGAGGGACACAGATGAAACTACCAGGGTAAATTTGCAGTTCCCCATCCAATCATCCAAATTATGCTTAAATAGGGTCAGCGAGGGGATCTGCTTCACCTGAATTGGAAGTTTGTTCCAGAAGACAGGTAGCCTCTGTTAGACATATCTCTCTGTCCAGTAAGTCCTGTTGATGTCATACACTAGGTTGAGTTCCCTAGAGAGAGTGCATCTTATACCATTTGATTTATGAATGTGTAGCATTTCCATTAGAGCAGGATCTGAGATTGTTTTATATGCAAGGCAGAGGTCACCTCTGAATAGTCTGTAAGACACAGAGTATAGTGACAGTAATTTCAGTCTGTCAACATATGACATACGCTAAAGACCTTGACATTTCTTTGTTAGAAACCTTTGAGGTATTTCCAGTTGCTGCAGGTGCCTGGTAAGGTACATATTAAAGGTAGTATTGTATTCTATTATTGGCCTGATGATTGAGAAGTACAGGGGGTTATAGCATGTTTTGTTATGGATGCAATGCCCTTACGTATGAGGTGGGCAATATAGAAAGCCTTTCTTAATACTGTGGAGACATGGTAGTCAAAGAAAATGTTGCTGTCAAATTGTGTGCCCAAATCTCTCACCGCTGATTCCATGTTTAGGGTGTTATTATTAATGCAGTAAACTGCAGGGATGTTGCCCTTGCCGAAGGGGATGATAATGCATTTTTTTGCATTGAGTTTTAGCCCATGACATTGGCACCAGTCATTTGTCTGTGTTAGTCCCTCTTGTAGGATGCTGACATCGTTTGAGGACTTGATGACTGCACCCAGTTTGCAATCATCAGCAAACATTGTCAGCCATTTGCCTTTTGTTTTAGCTTGTACATCCGAGAAGTAGATTTCAAACAATATGGGTCCCAGCACAGATCCATGTGGAACACCACTGGTTACAGGTCTGCTGGTGGAGGTAGAATCACTGATTTTGACTGCATGTATTCTATCAGTGAGCCAGTTTGCAACCCACCTGACAATATATGTATTGATCTCCAGCTGGGTGAGTTTATCAATAATGCCTGAGTGGGAAATGGAGTCTGTCAAAGGCCTTGGCCAGGTCCAGATCGGCTCTATGCATAGATTTGCCTCCATCCAGGGCTTTCATGACTGTCTCAAAGAAATCCACCAAGTTCAAGAGGCAGGATCTCCCTTTAATGAAGTCATACTGGATCAGGTCGAGCATCTGAAGGTCTCCTGTATCTTTGTTGATAAGGTCCATAATTATTTTTTCCATAGCCTTGCAGATTAGACTTTTCAGGCTTATGGGTCTATAGTTCCCACGGTCTGTGGAGGTGCTTCCTTTATGTAATGGGATGATGGTTGCTGTTTTCCATTCAGCAGGTACAGTACCAGTGCTTAGACTGTGGTTAAAAAGAGTACCCAATGGTGCAGTTAGTTCCTGTTTTAATCAATTTAGAACACAGCCTGAGATATTATCAGGTTCCACAGAAGCTATGCTTTTGGCTTTGGAGACAGCATTTATGACCAGCTCCTTGGAGATACCAGGTGTAGGGCAGGTGGTAGCTATGCTTTGAGGGCTATGTGGCAGGGACAGGGGGGAGAAGTTTTCATTGAACCTGTCAGCTAGCAGGTTGGCTATTTCTATGGGTTCAGTATATTGGTGCCATTAACAACCAGTTCTGTGCAGATGTCGATTTTTCCTTTAAAGTTTCTGGTGGAATTAAAGAAGGCCTTATGGTTATCCTTAGTGAAGGATGCTAATTTGGAGTTATAGTTAGCTTTAGAATGCCTTTCAAGGTCTCTTATTTGCTTGTTTAAAATGAGTAGGGAAAACATCTGGTTCAAAGACCGTTCCTTCCTGCTCTTGGACAGCAATTTATTTCTGTTATTGTATAACCTGTTAACGGCAGATGTCCACCAGGCAGGCTTGTTCTTTCTTGAGGATCCTGTTTTGATCCTATCAGGTATGGCGGAGTCAATGCATTTGACACATACTGTGATAAGTTCTGTAAAGGGATGATTCTTCATCCATTTTGAGAAGAAGACACACACACACACACACACACACACACACACACACACACACACACACACACACACACACACACACATAGATAACAGAGCTTAAACCTTCCTAGTGCCTGTCCATCCTTTTTTCTTGGAAGTACTGCAGAAAATGTTGTCTGAATTGAAATCTAGATCTCTAAATCTTCTCTGAACTGGAATGAACATTTTCTGATTCTTAAATAATGTGGTATTACAATAAGGTGACTAGTGGACAACAGCACCAAGAATCCTACAGTTATTTGCTAATCCCCTTCTAGTGCAGCTTCCTTATTCAAGACATTTAAGAATTTGATGATGAAATATTGTAAAAGATTAGTGGAAGTTGGTAAACTAATCTTCTTTCATTCTTACTCACTATAGGCTAACTCAGTAACTGTTTAACTCCCTTTTAATAAAGTCACTGACTGTGGTCTGTCTTGACCCTCAGAGAAGATGAATAAATAGATATTGTCCTAGAGGGGTGGTTTTCTAACTAATCTACCTTTATTTCAAGCCTTCATATTCCTCTTTTTGATTAGTGTGGGAATCAATCAGCAATTTATTTTACTGCAGTTTCTCATGCCGTTGTTCCATCTGGAGACAGATGAAAGCCAAATGTTATTTATTCAGCTGTCTGGTATCTTTTAGGGAATGGGTATTCCTGAGCACTTTTAGCATATATTCTTTACTCTTAGAATTCCCAGTCACAGTTTTCCATTTCTTTCCCTCATAAGCCATGTGGTCCACACAAGAGGCCAGCAAAAGGTGCTATAGCAAATGACAACACTGGGTAATGTGGTTCACTGAAATGCAAATGCAATGATGTTCACACTGAAATGCATTGGATTAACTAAAAGAGTGATGACAAAGGTATTTAATCAGGCATCCTTTCATTAATGTGCCCCCCTGAAAGTGCTGTCTGTTTAATAAATGAGTATTATGGTGCAATCAGTGTTTTTCTGATGGATCTGTTTTTGAAGGTGGCATTCCAATTCTTCATTTATTTAGACAGACTATAAACAATACATATATATCCACTGTATTCCTATTTGTTGACTTTCTCAAGGCCCCTCAGATTACCTCAGGATAAGTTATGAGGGCACTCTCCAAGGCCAAGAACAATGCTTTCATGGGACCTCACACTGCTTCTGTCTGCTGACTTTACAACAGCAAGCACAGCCTTACTAACTTGCTAGTAAACATATTCAGTCTCAGCCTGTTTGTTGCATTCAAAACTGAGATCATGGTCTGGGCCTAAACAAGTGACATAGTATGAAAGGAAGTCTTGGTGTGGGATCTGCTTTCCACAGGCAAGACAACTGTTAACTTTTTCAGACATCAGTTAGTGCAAGAAAAAGAGATCCTCAATGGGGTACTTAGCTGTAGACATTTTCAGCTGTGATCCGAGCTCTGGTAGTGACCGACTGGCACACTTGCGAACTGCTTCTGCTTTAGGCTCCACGTCAAGAAAGACTGATGTAATGGCATCAGCTGCCTTGCTTAATAACACTGACTACCTGACATCAGTCTACAGGCGACAGCAGCTGATGCAGAAAAACATTGACTCTGGTATTCGGGCCGGCCGAGGGCTACCACAGCAGGGGTAACCCATGGGTGATGACTGCAACAGTGAAACACGAAGAACATCTGCTGTTGTCATTCTACTCCACATGGTAGAACCTTCCACTTGCCCTGGTAACTGCAGAACAATAAGCGTAACCAGTCTTATCTTTAATGCATTAAAGTACATAATTATAGACCTTTGGACATTCCAAGTCTACAGTCCCTTGATCCGGACCCATTTAGATTCACTAAGGTAGACCTGAATGCTAAATTTGTTGGAATTCTTTGAACAAATCACTGATGCTTTAGATGAAGGCAGATCACTATATGCCACTTAACTTTGATCTGGCCTCTGACAACATCCTATATTCTGACACTGTTATAAAGCTAATAAACTACATGCAAACCCTTACATAACTGCTGGATAGCAAATTGGCTCACAAATAGAACCCAGTTTCTAAGTGTAGAGGGAATGCTAACACTGAAAAGTGTTATAAGTAATGGCATCCCTCAAGGATCAGTAACTAGGACCACTTCCTTTTAGTTTTTACTTCACTGATGTCAGAGGCAGTAACAACGGTCTATGGCTGACCAACTTTTTGGAAGAATGAAAACTCAGAGACTTTTCAGCTGACTCCCAGGTGCTCCAAGAGGGCCTAACATGCACAAATAAATAATGCCAGACCCACAACCTAAAGCTGAATTTCAAGGAGATGGTGTACTGTGCCCTTTAGTAAACATGCACCCATGCACCTGTCACATAGATGTCACCCCTTTAAAACAGACAGTTATTAGCAACTAGGGCACTTTCATTGACAATGAACTCTCCTTTTGACCACAATGTATCTGCTGTCATGAGGAAATCATTCTATCTAGCCAGACTGATTACCAGGGGTGTATCTTCTAGGTCAAGAGAAATTATTATCTATATCTATCCCGCCCTTTATTAGACTCATAATAGAATATAGTGACCCTTTCATAAGCACCTGTCAAAAGACATGATCAAACCTGAAAGACCTCAGAGTTTCCTCACAAAGAAAATGAAGAGCATGTTTTCCATGTTTTTCTTCTTTGTTTCTTACAGTCTTTTGATCGAGGACCTTTGCATTGCTTGCATTGCCTCAAAGAATCCAATCATTTGCAATTGTTAACACATTCACAGAATTACCAATACCACAAACACCCACACAACAGAACAAAACGTTCACTGAACCATTCACTACCTGCTGGTTATAAAATCATAAACAAAATAATGTTGCAAATGTCTTTTGATATAAACATAGAAAACCATTAAAAACATTGTTTTAACACTAGTTGACTAGCAGCACAGAAAAGCCAGTTCTTATTTCCAACTATGGTATTTTACTTTGGAGTGATTTAAATCTTATTTTACGAGTGAATTCT
The DNA here is from genome assembly GCF_019279795.1 of Protopterus annectens. NCBI lineage: Eukaryota > Metazoa > Chordata > Ceratodontiformes > Protopteridae > Protopterus > Protopterus annectens. The sequence continues at coordinate 17,013,341 of NC_056731.1, forward strand.
TTGTTGATCACTTTCAAGCCTCTTATCAATAAGCATTCAGAAAATTTGAAGTTTACATCTAGGGGCTAAGGTTTCAGGATCCATTACAGTTTTCTATTGACTCTTACAGCTCACATAAGAAATGTATTTTAACATTATAAATATGTTGATTTTAATAGTGCCATGCTTTAATATAAAGAAAATGATGTAGATATCTAAATTGTATATGCTATTGAAATATACAAAACAATGTAGGACTAACTGAAATATGCAGAGAGAAATTCATTCTGAACTGACTTATTTTAGCATTTTGTATAACAAAACAACATTTGTGTAGGTAACATTAAAGAATTTTCAGAAAAGCTTCATGATTTATTAATTGTTTATTTATAATTTTTTACTGGGCTTGTCTCACTAGGCAGTAACTTATCAGGGAAGACCCAAAGTAGTATTCATACTGACTTATCATTTTGATGGTAAATAAAGTCATGATTCATACATTTTGCTTAGAAATGTGCACACCAATATACGATGGCTTATCATCATTACCTCTCTATCTTTGTCCAACATAATCTAAAGTAAACTCAGTCCTGACTCAATGACTGTTGTCAGTTTCTGTAACACTTATGATTTTTAATGAATTTTTAGAACATAGGAATATGCTGCCAAATCCCATTTGGAAGAAACAATAATCTTCTTGACAATTCTAAGATGGACTTGTATGTTAGTATGTGCGTGTCTGTTTTGAGAATAGTTCCCCTTAAGTCTAACTTATATAATTTACTTTTCTCCAGATATAAACTCCACATCAGAAGTAATCCCTAGAAAATATGGCCACCAATTCAGAATGCCACATTAGAACTGAACATCTAATTGGTAACAACAATTCTAATCATGGCAAAAGGTGGATTCATTGTCCAGGTGAAAGTTGTGTAACAAAGGCACAACAAACCATAGCTTCTAGCAATGCGCTAAACACAATCTCAACACTACTGGAGCTGTAACTCCATTATGAACATACCCTTCCTTGTGAAAAAGAGCTGTCTAGCCTGTTTACAGGCCATGAAGGAGCCTGTACAAAATATTCAGCAATAATGAGAGCTGCCCTTTCTGGGAAATCCTTACTTTCCTTTTTGTCATATATCCCCAGGTCAATACAGTTACCCAAGCAGGATATTTTGCTAAGACATGTAAATGATTTTAGATTCTAAGTTTCAGCTAAAGAAGTCACACAAAATAAATGGTAATCTAGCCTGAGCACATTACTAATATTGAGAGATGGTTATAAATGTGCCCATAAACAGCATCAAAAAATATCCTGCAATTAAATTGTTGGCTTATATTTCAACAATTCATCAGTCCATCTGGATCAGTAAATGCAATAACACTAGTTCCTGAGGATATACCCTACACTATATAATGTTCTGTAGAGTTTTCTGAATGTAATAATTTACAGACTAAACTTACTTTTAAAACTGAACTCTGAGAAGACAATGCTGTCTGAATAAATTGTACAACAACGCAGGTTTAACACTGTTTTGCTCCAGCATTCATAGAGTAAGCTTACCCTGTACATATTACATTCTGTTACTAACACATCCTGAACCTTTGCATACCAAATCAAAGGATGAAAATAATAATAATAATAATAATAATAATAATAATAATAATAATAATAATGATAATAATACAGAAAACAAATGTCATTATATCCAGAACTGTAAATTCAATCAGCAGCAGTATAAACAACAATGTTAAAGAAATAACTTTGACTAGACTGAGTACAGGTACCTTATTTAAACTGAAGTCAGAATAACAAAGTTATTTCAACTCCATCACAAAAAAGCATCATAACATGAACAGCAGTGATCACAGCAGAGGTTCTAATGACAAGTGCTCCTTATCTGGTTAAACATAATAAAGCGCATCAAAAGAAGTCACTCACTTGTTCAACAAAGAGTCATCATTGAAATATCTCTTAGGCAACTACTCCTTGTTTGGTACAACAATCAAAAGTACTTGCTACCTTTCATCCCCCTCTATCATGATTCTCTTAATTTTCAGCTTGAATTCAACTTCTGAAGAGCAAAATGTCAGCTTCAATGCAAGAAATTGTGATATGAGTAACAGTAAGTGTTGCATGTTAAAGCCAAATGAAGGGAAGACATTCATTACATCAAATGGATGTAATTTTAAAACCCAAAAGAATGACCTCTGAAGGATGGACCACAAACAGTTGAACCTATGTGCTACTGGGTTTTTCAGCAGTACAAAAAAGCTGGTAATGTATTGTATGAGATTGCGGTACAGCGAAGACTGTTTCTTTCCCCTTTTCCCGCTGTAGTGCAATCGCAGAGTTGGTTTGAAGAACGCAGCATAGGATGTGGGGAGTGCAGGAGGGAAGAGTTTGCATTATTTTTATGTTTTTCATCAGTTTTGTGGTTAAACTTTATGAGGTTAATCTTTTGAGTTTCGATATTATGTACACTTGACATAATGAATGCATTCCATATCAGCACAAAGTAGCCATCATTTTATTAGGTACAAAAAATATCTATACATGGAATGGTACCTCAGTTTGCATGTATCAGCATTTATTGTAAATTGTAAAGGGAAAAATTAAGATGATTTTTTTTTTTTATATTTTTATCATTTTTTTTTCTAAATAAAAATATATGCTTGAGAACAGGGGGTTGAGCATGGGTCACTAGTATGTGATGAGGACATGCATCGGTAAAAATAATTACGTGTCTTCAATCTCTGACTTAGTATTAGTGTTAATACTGACATTAGACATAAATATCTCTGCAGCACCCAAGGAAGTCATTTCAAACAATATATAACCTAGAAGTGTTACTCTGCTAAAGTTTTATAGTAACTTATCATTTCACAAAACTATTAGTGCAAAGCAATAGATGATAGATTGTCACAGACTGAAAACCAAAACAGAATTAGATATAACTCAGTTACTGTCACCTAAAAACAAAGTCTAGCATTTGAAGTTTTACAACTGGGAGTTTGTCAGTTTTAGCAAGGGTATGAGTAGAGGTGTTGAAGTCCTCCACAGTGAACCCCTGTGTATTTAATTTATACATGCTAAATTTTAGTGTCTTGGCCGTTCAGGTTCTAATCAGGATGTTAGGACATCGAGAAATCAGTGGAGTAATTTTATCAGGCTTCAACTTTTTCTTTTGTTTTATTTTATACATTTGTAAATTGTAAGCTCACTGGATACAAGTGTATCTGTTCAGAGGTGGCATGGGGACACTGTCAGCTTAAGTGGTTTGCTCAGAGTCACACAGTGGACAAATGGAGACTGAAGAGATGAAACCCTGTACTCTTGGCTACAGAAAATAACTCATTCACAGCACTGACAGACTTTATGGTTATCTGAACAGAATATGTTTACTGGCATTAAAAACTTATCAGAACTCCCGAGACAGCTATCAATCTGTATGCATTTAAGAATGTATTTATTGTTAATTGAATTTAAATCACTAGATTCTGGAATGATGTTACTTTCTTGTTTGTTGGTCATGCCACTTAAATGATCTTTCACTGATTGAAATCAGAAATAAGGCTACCAGTGGTTTGCAAACCATCAAGGAATTGCAGAATAAACAGACTGAATATTCAATTTATCCATGTATATTTTATTCAGTTAACCACAATGTATTTTTCAAAATTAAAAGCCATCAGTTCAAAGGTAATGTAGATATTATATTTTAAAAATGTGATAACAAATATTCATTCATTATTTCATTCTCAGATTTCTAATTTATACATATCAAAGTCAGAAGGGAGTCAGATGCAATCAGTGCATACAAAGGAAAAAATATATCAGTCTAGTACTGCAGGACATGTACTCTCTCTGTCTCTCTCTCTCACACACACACACACACACACACACACACACACACACACACACACACACACACACACACACACATGCATTTATGTCTCACAAACAGGCAGTTTAGAGTATCACCAGTTCTCTAATGGTATGGTTTGCGGAAGTGGAATAAAACTGATACACCAGGCAAAAATCATGCAAACACAGACCAGATAAACAGACTGAATAGAATGCACCCCAGCCAAGAACTTAACTGTAGACCCAAAGTTAAGTGCTGCGCCACTGTACTGCTTGTACCATAATGATTAAAAATAATAAAAAAATAAATTGTTAGTTATTTCAGTGCACGAATAAGCTCATGTTTAGAAATAAGCACCAATGAAAGCTCATAATTTAGATAATATTTTCCTACTTAGTTTCTACCGCAAGTAACTGGTTATTTAAAACTTGTGTCACCAGGGGCTTAAATTAAAAATTAAACCAAAAACTTGTGTCAAGTTGTTAACTTTGTTTCTAGTGTCTTTTCACGTTTGGCTAACTAAAGTATCTTTTTACATTTAGAAGACTGGCACTGCAATCTAGTGACATTATAAAGGTAGCCTGTTCTGTCCAAGTTGTGTAACCCACAGGGAGCCTTAAGTTGAGAATTACGGATTGTAGCTAGTTCATTGATTTATGTTGGATACTTTTTTTAAATTTTGGCCAGCTAAAGTGTTTTTTTTTATATTAAGAAAACTGGGACTGCAATTCCAGAGGCAGTAGAAAGATAGCCTGGTTTGTCTGAGTTGGGAAAAACAGGAAGTATTAAAGTGAGATCACCTCATTGGCCAGAGGGCTTTTTATTTGGTAGTCACTTTTCTTTGAGTCTATAAATTCAATGTGCTTGTTCAGCTCTTGTTTCAGTTCCACAGAGCTGAAATGTTTGGTGTCCACACCTTTTGTTCTCATAGTGTTTGGCTTGCATCGGTTATCATCCAGACTAAAACTGAAATATTGTATTTTTCTATGATATTTCTGAAGACTGCTGGTATATTTTAAAATTTTAAATTATTTTCTTGAATTTTTATGAATTTCATCACTGTATAGTGTATTTGTTTTTCCTTGGTCTAGTTGCTGCTATTGTGATTTGAAATCACCTTAAAGTGCATGTTCCTCATTGTTGGCTTGTCTGCCTTAGAAACAAGTTATAATTACTTATTGCAGCCAGTTGTTTGATTTGTTTCTAGTATCTTTTCACTGTTGGCTAATTAAAGTATGTTTTAACATGAAGAAGATAGGGACCACAATTTTAATGGCACTAGAAAGGTAGCCTGATCTGTCAGAGTTGAGAAACACAGGGAGGCTTAAAATGAGATAATTTCATTGGCCAGAGGGAATTTTAGTTGGTTTAGACACTTTTATTGTTTGGTGTGCAATGGATTTAGCAGTGCCTTGTATGGACACAGGCACTTAGAAACTAACATTTCTATATAAAACTTCCCCTGTCACTTCAGCTAGTACTCAGCTGCAGAAAGAACAATGTGTTTGCTGGTTTACTATTGTAATTGCGAATGGCACTCGTTCGAATGCAGCATTAAACGAACTATAACATCGCATTGCAACACACCGAATGCACGTAATAGCGAGTAATAATTCCGAACATGTCGAAATTGTCGAAGTCGGCTTTTTGCCGTCATCGCAACAGTCGTCATTGCAATTCCTTGCAAACTCCATCCAGATGTTGTGAGTGCCCTGTAACCTGATGGTTGCACTTGCAGAAAAGGTTGCTGGTGTTGTTGAAATCTCACAGGCATATGCATATAGCTTGCCATGCATATGCACACGAAGTCAAAAGAAAATCCTTCCCAATCACCATGGTATGGCTCTGTATACCATTTCGATGTGTTGTACCTTTACATAGTGATATAACACACAGTACGTGAAACCACACATATACCATACAATTCGTACTTTTGTGATTCGATTAGTGGATGTTCGAAATAGCAAGTAAGCGACGTTCACAGTTCGAATGACTGCTGTTCGCACAAGTACCATTCGCAATTACAGTAGTAAACCGTGTTTGCTCACTGAGGAACACTGCTGCATGACTTCAGTCATAGACAGACAAGTTGTAGTTTCTGTTCCCACAGCACCCAAGTTAGGCTGCTCTACTACTCCTTTGTAGTTCACCTAAAAAAGACTTGACTGCTTGGATGGGTGTTTTCCCCCATTTTCAGCCATCTGCTTAGCAGATATGGGCATATTGAAACAATGTAGTAGTTATCTCATGTTCACTGACAACTAACTAATCTTTAAAGAAATAAATACCGTATGTGAGAGATGTAATTACAGAATATCATTGGTGGCAAGACTTTCATACAAAAGCACTCAAAATAATCAAGTTAGCAGTAATGTAAATCATTACACCCACCACACATGGTACTGATATAACACATAGATTAATATATGCTGAGCAACTTAAAAGCAACATTACTAAACCCCAAAGATCTCCTAGACATTTGTCATACAGAAAGAATCCTCAACAACCCCAGAAGCACTACATCAAAACACCACTCATCACAACACATGCACCTATACCCTTTGGAACCTCACATACAAAGCTCATAAGGCAAACCGACACACACAACCCAATATTTTAATCACATGAAACTCTAATGTGACACATGCAGCTGTCGCACTCTCAAGGCTGAATAAGGACAAAACCATGGTCTAAAAATACATTGTCCTCCCCACAGTGCCTTTTTAAGCATTGCCAAACTGACAAACCTTCCAAAACAAAGCCATGAGACTCTAAAGGTGTTACTACTCAATGTCATGAGCATAAATAAAAAATACAACTCCCCCCATGCTCTCATTTCCCCAGAGAATGTGGTAGTTACTGAGACATTAAATAATAAATAAATAAATAAATAAATAAATAAATAAATAAATAAAGATATGGTTTAAAGTTCTGGAGATTAACCCAACAGTGCAGGGTTACAATGCCTCCCTCACATTCAGGCTAGCTAAAGCACAGGCAGGGACCAAAGCTGGAGGTGTCTCAATCTATATCAACAACAAACCCACCTCAAGAATAGTCAAACAAGATAATTCACTTGAACTTCTCCACATCCAGATTTACAAAGGCAAAGTCCAATACCATATCCTTGCAAGCAGAGGTCACTCTCTATGACCCCCAAAACCCATAACTCATACTTGGGCATACTGGAAGCCCTCACCATTCAATCCAATACCATATTCAAAGGTGACATCAACTACCCCACTATAAACTGGGATACTTGCACAACCCCAGACTTATAGGCCCATAAATTCCTGGACTTTGTAAACACAAACACTTTGGACCAGATAGTCGAGACAGCCTCAAGGGGTGCAAACATACTCAACCTAGTACTCACAAACATGGGAGAATGCTGTAACCACCCCCTCCCCCATGTAGTGTGCTCTCTGGTAAGGTCAGACACAAAGCTCCTTCATAATAAATATCAGTTTTGTGACCTCAGCTAACCCCATAACATTTATAAACTATTCTAAGGCCAACCTCCTAATATTAAGTGATAACCTGTCAAAATTCCAACCCACCCCAAACCCTGAGCACACAGCTGCCTAGGCAGAATTTTTCACAGAAACTCTGTACAATCATGTCAATAGATGCAGAGAGATAGCAGTGTCTAGCCAAAATAAACCCAGAACTAACTCAAAAAACAAATCACCCTGGTGGAATTCAATCATAAGCAGGTTATACAACAAAAGAAAAAACATCATTGCCAAGTTTAAGAAGTGCTACACCCATCATGTTAGCAAAAAAAAAAAAAAATCTCATCAATCTAAACAAACAAGAGAGAAAATCAAGTCTACTAAAGCCAGATTCAAGGTAATGATAGCCACACAGGCAAAGGACAACCACAAGACTTTCTTTAGCCTTGTCCGAATCCTCAAAGGCAGCAGTGGGCAAAACTGATTGTAAATAAAGCCTATGGACCCAGAAGATATAGTAAATCATCTGGCCAACAAATTCAGCTCTAGTTTTAACCCCTTCTGTGGCAGCTCCCTTGGAAATACCATGAAAATCATCCCCCAAATATCACTACAGAGCAGGTCCTAGATGCAGCCTCTAAGACCAAAAACACTGCGGCAATGGGCCCTGATAACATCCATTGCTGCCTCCTACATAGCCTGAAACATGACCTAGCAGGACCATTGCAGTAACTGTTTAACCAGAGCCTCCAGACAGGTTTTGTGCCACATGAATGGAGAGCTGCAATGGTCATCCTTCTGCACAAGGGTGGGCCATCAATGAACCCTGACAACTACAAACCCATAAGTCTGTCTAGTCTCATATGCAAAGCTGTGGAAAGAATTATCATGGAAATGATTAATAATGACATAGAAACCTTCAAACACTGGACCCAACCCAGTCTGATTTTGTCAAGGGCAGATCATGCCTCCTTTATCTGGTGGACTTCCTTGAGAAGGTCAACAAGGTTATGGATGAGGGCAAAATGATGCATACTGCACACCTTGACCTTGGTAAGGCATTGATGCAATACCCCAGTCAGGCATTGTAAAGAAACTTAAGAATATAGGCATAAACCCCTATGCTACATGCTAGATAGCCATTTGGCTCTCACATAGGACCCAGGAAGTTAGGATAGGGGAGACTACAAAGGACCAGTCCATAGCAGAGTCCCTTAGTGCTCTGTACTAGTTCCACTCATTTTTGGTATCACCTTCTTGGGAGTCAAGCCCAATGTCAAGGGCATTTGGTTTACCAAGTTTGCAGATGATCACAAACAAGGAGCAGTCATAGAATCCCCTCAAGATACTAACATCGTACAGAAGGTCTAATACAGACAAACAACTGGGGTCAAAGACATGGCTTAAGACTCATTGCCAATAAATATATAAGTTTCCTTTGGGAGGTCAGCCATGCTAGAAAATTACCTCTTTGATAGCACACTCCTAAGAGCAGAGCCAATAGTCAGGGGTTTGGATATGCATGTAGATAGTAACCTGGCTTACAAACAATATGTGTCTACGTTAACAGGGAAATCATTCAGTGCTGCCCAACTTATAATCAAAAGCATGGTATCCAGGGCCATGGAAGTCATCGTCCCACTCTGTTTGGCCCTCATTAGGCCCATCATTGAGCACACTGCCCCCTTTGGTATGTACCTGACCAGGCATGTGCAACAACTGCAACATCTACAGAGGTTCCTCACAAAAAGAATACAGGGCAGCCTGGCATACAAGGCATCCTTGGATCTGACTCTTATGGACATTTTGAATATCTGCAAAATGATTAGCATCAGAATTACTCAATCTATGTATTTAAACTTTGCTTGTGACATAAATAAGACATGTTTCAGGGACAGATATGTGTTGCAGAGAATTCCCGTTCTCTGGAATAAGTTTTCCATTTACATGAAGCAGAGCTCTTCCCTAGCCCCATTCCAAAGAATCTTGGACCAGTGGCTGGGAAATCGGAAATGCACTCCAGATTAAGCACCTATGTCTCTAATGGACAGATGCAGTGTCTAAATCTTGCCATAACTTACATACACCCTTTAAAATAACATGTAAGGTGCATAAACTTGCTGGATGTAATTGGGATGCTTGGATAGGCTTAAAAAAAACCCACTGGTTGTTAGTCTAGTATACACTTATGGACCTATGAACCCATGCTTGATCTCCATTATTGTTATGAACATTCCACCAAAATATTAATGTTAATATTTGTTCCAACAGTCTGTCATTTTATTATGTGCTCTTTGAATTTGTGCTTGATTTTGCATATGTGATAAAAAAACGACACATGATAAACTAAAGCTGTACTGCTGCATGTAAAATGGTGTAAAAAAGCATATTCACTCTATGTAATATGATGTTTAAATATGAAGTCATTCAGTATATATTTACAATACTTACAACTGATATCCATTTGTGTTTTACTCATAATTCATTTCGCACAGCAAGTCTTAGGTTCCAAAATAACACTTCTCTGGCCAATCACTTCTCAATTCAGTTTTAAAAATGTTTTTAAAGGAACCATAGCTTGTAAAAGTTTATAGTTATACTAGATTAACTTAGCATAAAAACAAGCATTTTTAATCAATACATTTTAACTCAGGTGGCTAAATTGTAAGTAATAAAGCAAATAACTGTTTTGCTTTAAACTGTTGACTGAAACAGCTACTACACTGACTAAGGCATGATGCATTCCCCAAGAGTTGCTTCTTCTAGGTCATGTCACAAAACAGAAAGTATGTAGCTGAAAGATAATAAAAGGGCAAAGAGACATTGAATGGCAGGAGTGGTACAATGGTTTATTGCTTATCAAAACAGGATCACGTTCTGATAAAAAAACAGTATAAATTTAACATTGTATATGTCTCACAGCTGTACTTCAGGAGTGGTAAATATGTCATTTAAGTTTCAGATAATGAAAAAACGGATCACTTCCAAGCTGGTTACCAATAAATAATTAGAGAGTAAGGGAAGAGAAATAACATATATTGGATTGTTACCCTTCACTTCTCTTTTACTTCTAAGTTTCAGATAAGCATAAAACCAATTTCATGCTGGTCACAGGATATATCACGTGTATGAGAAGCCTGAGAAAACTGCAGAGCTTTAAAAGGACATAAATGCTAAAGGACTGGAGTTGCACTTCTTTCAGCATTCCCATGGGTAGTAATTTGGATGCATATAGATATATGCACTCACATATCAGAACTGAGTCTAAGGGGAGGAAGCACAAGGCAGTCTATTCATATTCCTCCACAGCATTTAGTCAATACATTTACAATGCATTTACCTATCTACTCTTTCAGAATATTGGTATGGGAATTGAGATTTCTGCCTTACTGCTACACGGTTAAGGATTCACTTTTGTCCTATGTCCTGTGTGTGATTAGAGTTTGAATGTTGTATCCTGTGTTTGCATGAGTTTTATCTCAGTACTCAGAATTTTCCTTGCATCTGCATGGGGACTTTTTAGATGATCAGGCTTCCTCCTACCTCCAAGAAAGATGATATTTGATTGGCTGTGCTAAAATTAATATATTTTGCATTTATCTTTACCCTATTGTGTGTTTTTGCTCATTTTTTTCAAATATATTTTTATTAAATTTTACAAACTTTTCAAACATACAAAGGAAAAACTGTAAGTCAATACAGGAAGAAGCAGTAAAGTATAGGTATATATATATATATATATATATATATATATATATATATATATATATATATATATATATATATATAAAACAGTACAAAAACTATGCATTTATAAAACAGCAGTTATCTTACAGGCAAACTTACATCTTAGAGAATAATATAAGCAGTAAAGACCCCCCAATAACCTATTACAGTTAAAGTCTAGAGATACAAATGGAAAATGGCTTGGAATGAGGAGTATATGACTGTGTTAAGAAAAAAGAAAAGTGGTAAGGAGGATATATCCATATAAACCAACTATGTATACCATACTTACAACATATTTACACCATGGATGCCAGAGGATAACAAAATAATATAACAAAATACTTTGTAAAATCAAAAGTTAAAGTGTGATGATAATGTCTAATGATTATATGTTCATAGGTTCATAGGTTCATACTAGGCTATCTGCCCTAGGGCATTTATATGCCTAGCCAGAGTGTGTTTGGCTTTCGCCACCCATTTTAAATTAATTTTGCTATGCCCTTTTTCGAGGTTAGTATACTGTGCCTCTGTCTAACAGTGACACAGAAGTGATACCCGGGGTAAACCTACTATCTCCCATCCACTCATCAAGATTCCTCTTGAAGCGAGTCAATGAGGGACTCTGCCTAAACTGGACTGGGATTTTATTCCAGAGTGAAGGGAGCCTCTGGGTTATGAATCTGTCCCTCCAGCATGTCCTATTTATTTCAGTGCTGAGGTTCAAGTCTCTCGAGCACGTAGCTCGATGGGATTTGGATTTTCTGAGGTGCAGCATGTCCATTAATTCTGGGTTGGACATGTCTTTATACGTCAGGCACAGATCGCCTCTGAGCAGGCGGTATGCCACTGAGTAGAGCTGGAGTTTCTTTAACCGGGCAGCATATGGCATCTGTTTGAGCCCTTTGATCCTCTTGGTGAGGTACTTTTGGGGTCTTTCCAGTTGCTGCAGGTGTCTGGTAAGGTACATCCCAAAAGGGGCATTGTACTCAATTATGGGCCTGATGAGGGATGAGTAAAGAAGCACGATGACCTCCCCTGATCTAGATGTGAATCCCTTCATGATTAGGTGGGCTATATAAAATGTTTTTCTAACCACTTTGGCCATGTCATTGTCAAATGAGAGATTGCTATCAACTTGGGTCCCCAGGTCCCTAATTACTTCTTCCGTACTTAATTAATTACCACCTATGTGATAATTTGTGGGCACTTTGTTTTTGCCAAAGGGGATGACTATACACTTTTTGGCGTTTAGCTTGAGGCCATGGCTCTGGCAACAGTTGTCTGTTTCTATGAGGCCCTTTTGGAGGATGCTTGTGTCGGCTGGAGAGTCGATTATGGCGCCAGTTTGCAGTCATCTGCGAACTTGGTCAGCCTCAGTCCTTCCGTGTTAGCCTGTACCTCCAAGAAATATATACCGAACAAGAGAGGTCCCATGTCTGAGTCTTGTGGGATGACACTTGTAACTGGTTTGGAGTCTGACATGGCTCCAGCAATTCTAACCATGTGGGTTCTGTCCTTGAGCCAGTTTGCAGCCCATCTAGTGACATAGGGGTTTATATTTAAGCTGGTGAGCTTATCTATAATGCCCGAGTGGGGTATTGTATCGAAGGCTTTTGCAAGGTCCAGGTAGGCTGTGTGGACCACCTTCCCCTCGTCATTGGCCTTGGTGACTGTTTCAAAGAAATCAACCAGGTTTAAGAGGCAGGATCTGCCCTTAACAAAGCCGAACTGGGTAGGATCCAGTGCCTGTAGGTCCCCAATGTCTTTATTTATGAGGTCCATGATTATCCTTTCCATAGCTTTGCAGACCAAGCTAGTCAGGCTTATGGGGTGATAGTTTACAGGATCCGTTGAGGCACCACCTTTGTGGAGAGTGACCACTGTTGCTGTACGCCACTCTTTGGGTACATATCCTGTAGTAAGACTGAGATTGAACAGTAGTTTTATGTTTGGGTTTAGTCTTCTTGGAGTTCATGTAGGATGCAGCCCGGGACACCGTCTGGTCCCATTGATGCTGTGTTTTTTGCTTTGGGGAGGGCAGCTCTTACCTGAGCATCTGAGATGTCAGGGGGGACAGCACTCTGCTGGGATAGATATTTGCCCTTTTGGTGGGGAAGGGGGGGAGAAGTTTGCGCTGAACCTGTCAGCTAGGATGTTGGCAATGTCTGTGGGCTCGGTGTATTTTTTGTCATTTTGGACTAATTCTGAGCATATCTGGGAATTCCCACCCAGGTTCCTAACATAACTAAAGAAAGCCTTGTGATTATCCTTAGTGTCCTGTGCAATTTTTCTCTCGAAGCTGGCCTTAGACGATTTTATGAGTGCCCGTAGTTTTTTGCTAATACTGATCAGAGATGCCTTCCCTTTTTGGGATTTTGCTCTATCATGTAGTAGCTTCCTCCTTCTATTGTATAGTTTGTTTATGGCTGGGGTCCACCAGACAGGTCACCTAACTTTGGAGGATTGGGTCTTGGTTTTATTTGGGATTGCATGATCCATGCATTCCTGAAGGTGTTCATAGAATGCGTTTATAAAGGATTCTGCGGTCTGGGCCGTATTTTCCACAGGCCCGGGGGCTTTGAAGGATTCCACCTTGGTTTTGAGGAGTGTGAAATTTGCTTTAGAGAAGTTTTTCACTATGGTTTTCTGGGCAGGGGCTAGGGTCGGGATGTGAATATCTAGTGAGATTAGTTTATGGTCTGATCTTACCAGTGAGGGATACACTTCTGGTCTGGAGCATAGAGTCCCCATGTTGGTGATGATCAGGTCCAGTATGTTTTCCCTTCTTGTGGGAGTGAAAACAGGTTGTTCCATAGCATTTGAGTTTATAAATTCTAGGAACCTTCAGGCTAGGGTGTTGGATCTAGAGTAATGCTCCCAGTCTGTGTTAGGGTAGTTGAAGTCATCCAATATAATGGTGTTTGGAGAGACCTTCATATTTTCCGGTGTTCTCAGGAAGGCCAAGTAGGGTTCCTGGGTTTGAGATGGTGGTCTGTAGCAGGCTATAAACTGGAAGGCAGTTTTACCCACTGTTAGTTGCACATGGATAGTCTCTGATGCTTCGTGCTGTGCCACCAACCTGGAGGTGTGGGTATCTTTGATGAATATTGATACTCCCCCTCCTTTTGTGGTTCAGTCCAAGTTTTGGGGCTGAAAAACATGGTATGAGGTATAACCTGGTAGTGCTGCGGTGCTCTCGGGAGCCTTGAACCAGGTTTCTGTTACTGCACAGATATCGATGTTCTCCATGCTAAGGAGAGTTTCGAGTGCATGCATCCTGAGGTTTAGACTTCTGGCGTTGAGTAGCATTACTCTTAGTTTCTTATCCCTTGTGATACCTATGGAGGTGGGTTTGTCTTTTGAGCCTAGCCTAAAAAAGGCACTATGGGGGTGGCAAGAGCCTTTGCCAATATCCGAAAGCCCAGGGGTGACAGGTGCAAGCCGTCCCTAGCGAAGCATCGTGGCTTGTCGAGCATGTCATCCCAGGCAGGCAGGCATTGGATCCCCTTTGAATGACACCAATACTTAAGTCAATTGTTGAAATTGATCATCTTGTCTTCATATTGTGGCATCATTCTTGGTGTGGGTAAGATGCTACTCAAGGTCAGGGTCATACCGGCCTGGGCTACATGCTCAGAGAGCTCCTCTATGTCTCTTTTCATGTAGTCCAGGGAGGTACGTCTCAGGTCATTCACACCAGCATGGACAATGACTGAGTCATATTTGTACTTGCCTTGGAGTGACCTGAGTGCTTGTGTTATGTGGCGGATCCTAGTGCCCAACAGGCAGCTCACCGTGACCTTCTCCTTGTTCAGCCTGGTGAGTGGGACATCAGTGTGCCTGACGATAGAGTCACCTGTTACAAGTGTATCAGGTGTGTTGTTTAGCCTGAAGGGCTGTGACTGTTCTGCATACTGGCTTTGTGAGCTATGTGTTGCACGTGTTTTGTTTTGGGGTAGCGGTTGCTTGGGTGTCTGCTTTGGAGGTCTCTGCTGCTTAGGCAGATTTTTATTTAGAGCCTCTGAGTATGTTTTTGTGTGTTTACGTGTTTGGTTTGCTGTCGTGGTAGGTCTATGTGAGACTGGAATTGTAGTGAGTGTGGTTTCCTTCTCCTCCTGACTGGTTACGCCAGTACTGAGTTGAGAGAGCTTAGCCTTCAGTTTGGCTATATGGTTGCATCTCTCACATGTGTTGGAATTTGTTGGAAGGAGGAGAGGGTTGTCTATGTACATGAGGCAGTTGTAACATTGCCTCAAGATTCCCAGATTCACCAGCTGGACCGGAGAGGAGATTGACAACTGACCTTTGGACATGCAAGTATAGTATTGGGAATTCCTTTATAATTGAAAAAAAGGGCCAATGGGGAACAAAGTACTCAAGGGGAGTTTGTGAGGGTGTAGTGCTTTTAATTTTTTAGTGCTGACTTACATAATTGCTTTAGTGAGCAAGTGCCAGGCTTTAGAGTGAGAATAGGGTGTTTATTGTGAGAACTAGATCAGTTCTAATGGAAAAAGTGAAGAGCAGACTTTGTGGAGCCGAGAATGGTTTAAACCCAATTAAGTGGTGCTGCCCAATGCTGCGCTATGCGCAAAATCACGCAAAGCCACGTTAAAGCAGGTTTTATACAGGGGGACTTGAAAGAGCTAGAAATTGGCCCATAACGGCCAATAGACTACCAGATTCTTGTGCTGGGAGCACTCCTCCAGGGATAGATAGGCTGCTCCAAGCTCCCCACTGACACTGGTGAGCAAGGAAGCCTCCCTCTATCCAAGAAAGGAAATGGGAAACACAGGAACTTTCCAAAAGTCCAGAATACAGCAAAGCCTGTATTTGGACTACTCTAGGTCAGGAAAGACGGGAAACAAGGAAAATATTTTTTTTCTTTTTTGCAACAAACAGCAGGAAAATGTAATAAATATGTAACACAGGCTAGCACACTTGAGTGTGTAGCCTCAACAGGTAAATGCAACAAAGAGGACAAACTTTAAAAGTGCAGGCGCAAAAACTACTTTAAACAGTTTAACACAGTTCAAGAAGCAGAAATACTTGCAGTTTAGCTAGATCGGACAGTCACCCATGTAGTAGCAGGAAAACAAACACTTTTATCAGGTTAGCAGTCACTTTTTTAGCTTCTCTGCTGCTAGCACCACTCTGCAGGACCACAAGGAGCTTGGCTGAGTAGTAACAAGCGCAAAAAACGTGCCAAAGTGGGTTTTATACAGGAGGACTTGAAAGAGCTAGAAATTGGCCCAAAACAGCCAATAGACTACCAGATTCTTGTGCTGGGAACACTCCTCCAGGGATAGATAGGCTGTTCCAAGCTCCCCACTGCCACTGGTGAACAAAGAAGCCTCCCTCTATCCAAGAAAGGAAATGGGCAACACAGGAACTTTCCAAAAGTCCAGAATACAGCAAAGCCTGTATTTGGACTACTCTAGGTCAGGAAAGATGGGAAACAAGGATATTTTTTTTTTCTTTTTTTCTTTTTTGCAACAAACATCAGGAAAGTGCAATAAATATGTAACACAGGCTAGTGCACTTGAGTGTGTAGCCTCAACAGGTAAATGCAACAAACAGGGCAAAACTTTAAAAGTGCAGGTGCAAAAACAACTTTAAACAGTTTAAAACAGTTCAAGAAGCAGAGATACTTGCAGTTTAGCTAGATCGGACAGTCGCCCAGGTAGTAGCAGGAAAAAAACACTTTTATCAGGTTAGCAGTCACTCTTTTAGCCTCTCTGCAGCTAGCACCACTCTGCAGGACCACGAGGAGCTTGGCTGAGTAGTAACAAGCACACAAACCGTGCCAAAGCAGGTTTTATACAGGGGGACTTGAAAGAGCTAGAAATTAGCCCAAAACGGCCAATAGACTACCAGATTCTTGTACTTGGAACACTCCTCCAGGGATAGATAGGCTGCTCTAAGCTCCACACTGCCACTGGTGAACAACGAAGCCTCCCTTTATCCAAGAAAGGAAATGGGCAACACAGGAACTTTCCAAAAGTCCAGAATACAGCAAAGCCTGGGGCCAGATATGATACCGATGGAGGATTTCCTGGAATGTAATGTTAGCGACCCACATTTTGGAAGATGATTTAGTTTAGATTAGGTCAAAAAGGCCACACCAGTAATTCTGAAAATATTCTTTTTTCTTTTTGTTATTATTGCATAACTTATGTGCAGATATATATTTGATTGCCATTGATGTAAAGTTTTCCCAAGCTATTGCTGAGGGATTGACCCAATTCTTGGCTATAAAATATTTAAGAGCACAGGCCATAACACAGATGTGGTGATGGATACTCTTAAGAGATTTAGGAATTATATTTAGAATCATGGTTTGCCAAGAAAATGTGTTTTTTTCGTATCACATTTTTTCCAAATGAGTTCTGAGAGAACACCAAAGTTCGTAAATATTCTTACAGCTCCAAAAGATGTGAAGTATATCTACATGTGGGAGGGAACAGAATGGACAGGTTAGGTTTTTATTGTATCTGAATTTCAGTAAGACTGCTGGAGTATAGTAGGAATTGTTGTTTATCATAAACTGAGTGCAGATTAGGTTTTTGAAGGGGGTTAGATTCAGGGTATTATTGATTGCTTCGTACTTAGACTCCACAGCGATTTCTTCTTGTATGCCGCGTGATGATTGGGGAGAGATGGGTGAAGGCTGCCAGCCTAGTCAAATAGAATTTGATATATAATTCTGGCATTTGTAAATAAATGTAAAATACAGGCATGTTTTCTTGAGTGTAAAAGAATATTGTGAAATGTGGAACTGCAAAATATGTGACAACATTGCACTCTACTGGCCCAGTGAAGCATGTTGTGACCCTTTCATATTAGAATTCGGCTCCAGTGTGTCTGGATGAAGGTTTCATGCCCATTGTTTTAAGGCTAAAGTTTATGACCAAGAATTTACATGTGGATGGTGCTTTATTGCTTTAGTTTCTGCTAGAGTGTATATGTGAAATGCTTTGTATTATTGTAAGCTTCTGAGGAGGTGTTAGATTGCTAAATAATGCAGTTTGTGGCCCGAGAACTAAGACCAGGTGTTAAGATGATGTAATATGAATACTGGGAAAACCTAAGTGTCAAAAATGATGTATTTTGGGAGGGCCTTAGAGACATGTTTGTTAATAATGTTTAAATACTATTTCTCAGAAGAGACTTTTTCCATTTTGATCTTGGATATCTAGCTCAGCACTCTGCCTAAGCTCACATGTAAGTTTCTAGCACTGTGATTTATTGTAGGGATCGGTAAAGCTAGTAAAGATTAATTAGGTATTTTTCTTTGAAATCAGGCCTGTCCTACTGTATTATTTTAAGTTTCTGTGTGATCTCTGAACTCTTAGATATCTCTGTGGTGTAGTAGTTTTGTCTTGTGTTTTAATTAGTTATTCTTAAATATTTTAAAAACCTTCTACCTGTGGCTGGTTTGTGTAGAGATAAGCTCTAGAGTACATTGCATATTTATAGAGGTTATTGTAATAGGCCACTCTAAAGTAATCCTTGACTGTTAGTCATACTACCATTGCATTATAATATTGCACAGTAATAATTGGATTTTAGTAGCTGAAAGCATTAGCTGGGTGGTGGCAGTAATTACTACTGTAAAGTCTGGGTAAAGGGGCACAGTTGGACAATCTGTGTCAGCTATTCCTAGGAGTGTCTGTGAAGTTGTATAAATACTTATCTCAAAGTGTGTGTGTGTTGTGTCAGTTACTTGGCAGGGACACAAAGCACTGGTTGGACAGAGAGGGTACTGGAGGGTCTAGCTTTCCCAGCTAGTCTGAGACCTGGACCCTATAGCTGTGCCAGTGGAGAGTCTTATTGGGGACCTGGTGAGCAAGGGAACAACCAGCCCCAGACTGACTGTGATCTCTGTGTGCACTTAAGGGAAATTGTACTTTACTGTGTGTATTAGTTATCCTTATCCACTTGTGACGACCATGCCCTGGCCCAGCAATCAAGGAGCCTCAATCCTCACTACTAACACGTCATGTCATAGAAAAGAAAAGGATAAATACCGTATAGTCTGTGTAAAGGGGCACAGCTGGAGAATCCATGTCAGCCTTTCCCAGGAGTGTCTGTGAAGTTGTATAAATACTTATCTCAAAGTGTGAGTGTGTTGTGTCAGCTACTTGGCAGGGGCACAAAGCACTGGTTGGACAGAGAGGGTACTGGAGGTTCTAGCTTGCCCAGCCAGGCTGAGACCTAGACCATATAGCTGTGCCAGTCGGGAGTCTTATTGGGGACCTGGTGAGCAAGGGAGCAACCAGCCCCAGATTGACTGTGATCTCTGTGTGCACGTAAGGAAAATTGTACTTTACTATGTGTATTAGTTATCCTTTTCTCTTCTATGAGATGACCTCTCTGGTGTTAGTGGTGAGGATTGAGGCTCCTCGATTGCTGGGCCAGGGCACGGTCATCACATGCCATCCCAATATTTGGAAAATAGAAGTGAATGATTATATTTAATGCTTGACATAAGTTTATAGGTATTCAAAATAATTTTGTTCCATAGGGAAAGTGATTTAATGATAGATTGTGATACTGTAATGTCTTGCTCCTTCACTCTATAGCAAGAGAATTTTTCTTTTATAAGTGAGCTAATTTGTCTTAAGATTGGATCATATTTGTTAGGTGCACCAAATAAGGCTTTGACCTCGGAAGCATTTTTAGAGTTATAAAAGTGCCAAACTATGGCTTTCTTAATAATAGGGAAGTTTGTTAGATCGATCATTTTATTATTGATTTTTAAGTTAGGGTTTAGGTGAATAGGTTGGCGAATGGGAACAGTATTGTGTAAATTTAAGGAGGCCATCAGAGTTTGAAAGATGCAAATTTTGTTCCTTAGTGTAGGGAAGATCTTGAACTTGTAGTCACCATCAGGTGCTAGAAAAGAGACAGCATATGGATTGAATTTTAACGAATATATATAGTTGCACCAGATTTTGATACAAGTTGGGTACCAAGATTCAGCAGAGGGATCATAGCAGGCTATTTGAATTAGACGACTAGCATTAATGATGTTGCAATATAAATTAAAGTCCGGGAGACTTAAACCGCCTTTCGTCTTTGGGGTAATTAGTTTCCTGTATGATATTCTGGTTGATTTAGGGGACCATAAAAACTTCGAGATTGTGGTTTCCATTTTTCTGAAAAAAAATTTCGGAACATTTAAGAAGATGGAGTTAAGATGAAAAAGGATTCTAGGCAAAATATTCATTTTAATGATAGTGGATTTTGATAGCAAAGAAAGATTGATGTTTTTCCATCTAGTTAGATCATTATTTATCTGATCCCAGATTCTGTATAGGTTTGCTTTTATTAGTTCTTGGTGAGGGTGTGTGAAATTTATTCCTAGGTATTTGAGTGTATATTTGAGAGGAATTTCAGACAGGGGGAAGTAATATTCTAAATGATTTGCAGGGTTTAATGGAAAAATAGATGATTTTGCAGGGTTTAATTTATAATTAACAGCCTCAGCAAACAGATTAATAGAATTTCGGATTTTATGAAGATCGGTGTTGAGAAGCTCAGAATAGATGTTTAGGTCATCTGCAAATGCAGAAGAATTTATATCAATGTTAAAGACTTTAGGGATATGATGATAAATCTTTTGTTTAACCCAGAGAAGGAAAGGTTTGAGATATAAATTGAAAAGATAAGGTGAGATTGGGCAGCCCTGACTAGTGCGATTGGTAATTTTAATAGAGTGTGATAAAGTTTTATTTATTTACAGGGAAGTAAAGGCATTGTTATAAAGCATCTTAATAGTGTTGATAATAAGATCAGGAAAGTTAAAGAATTTCATGGTTAGGTAAAGGAAGTTTAGGTCAACGTTAACAAAGGCTTTGGTAGCATCTAGCATGAGTGGATAACGCAGGTGGTTATCACTTTTTTAGAAACAGCATTAATGTGTTTAAGGTAAGAGTATTATCCAACAGCTGCCTCTGTTTCATAAATTCCAACTGTTCAGAAGAAATGACTGTAGCTATAACTTTCTGAATTCTATTAGCGAAAATGGTAGATAAGATTTTGATGTCAACGTTAATAAGGGCAATGGGCCTATAGCAGAGAGGATTGGACTTGTCAGAGTTCAGTTTTGAGATGAATATTGTTTTTGAATTGTTCATATACTTATATCCCTTTAGAGATGTTATAATTATACATGGCAAGGAGAGTTTTAGAAAGGTGACGACTAAAAGTTTTATAAAATTCTCCTGTAAAACCATCAGGTCCTGGCGCCTTATTTGGTTTAAGTTTTTTAATAGCTAGCATTATTTCATTCAGTGTTATGGAGCTGTTCAGAAGGGTGTTTTGCGTAGAGGATAATTTTGAACAGATAACTCATTTAGGAATTTTTTGTGCATTTCATTTGGGGTCTGGTTTTTGGGATTATAGATTTCAGTGAAGATATTTACAAAAGAGTTAACAATATCTTCCTTACTGTATAAGTTTTTCCGTTTGTATTTTATTTCATTAATATAGTTTGTCCGTCTTTGATGTTTATGAGTCTAGCTAGTGTTCTGGAGGGGGTTTGGGCCCATTCCGAATATCTGTGAAGGAGTTTGAGTTCTACCAAGGATTGATTTTTTAAGTGAAAGGAGTACATTTATTTTTGTATCTCATGTAGTTTCTTTTCCAGTTCAGGAGAAAACTCCTTTTGTAGTTATGCATCAGTCATCTTTTGCTGGTTTGTACATGGGCTATATAAGTTTATGAAAAGTAAAGGGGATTTTACCTGAGGGTATGAGCAGGAAAATAAACACCATCTACCATTCAGGTCAAATTTAGTATTTAGCACTTCACCAGGAAAGGATTTTTTAATTATTATTACAGTGCCTTTTGATGCAAGACTATTCCCTGCTGACATCACAAGTTTAATCCAATTTCTTTTTTTAATATTATCCCATTGAACATTTGTCATATGGGTCTCCTGTAGCAAGACAATGTTAGATTTATCCTGATAAATCAGGTGCATAACTGTTTTTTTTTTTTTATTGATTTCTTGAAGGCTATTTACATTCCAGGAATTCACACTAATCATCATATTTTAGATTCAAAACATAAATATATGCTAGGATAAACTAAGGAAAAATCCCTACTAGGGATGGTCCAATTAGTAAATACACTTTTTATATATAACAGAAAGTGTAATGTGGTAGTAAATTGCATTCTGGCATCCATGCCCCTTACCATAAACCCCGTGCCTAACCACCAGTCTCCCTGAGTCATTTTTGAATAAGTTCTAAATAGATACAAGTGATCTGTTTTTAAATATTTTCCCTTATGAAGAATAATACAAGAACAGAGCAGGGAGACATAAAAACTAAAATCAATAGTCCAAGCGCCAACAAACATTAGACAACTACACCACCATGCCACTCCCAAGAATGCTAAGGAATATTGAAAAACATATGTACATAGAATGGACAGTTAAAGGCAAAGTGACGTTCAAGTTAGGAGTTAAAGGAGATAATAAAACAATACCACCATAAGAACATAATACATACAGCATTTTTAAAATTATTGACTTCGAAAATTTCCATATAAATAGGCAAGTGAGGTTGGAGTAATATAGACAATAAAAGTTACTAAGTAATTGAAACCAACACAATTTATAACCAGAGCTATTAATAACCATTACAGCAGATAGTAACACAGGTTCTATTTATAACTGGCATAGCAGTAAGTATGATAATATCCTAATAATATGTTTTGGTCTCCTGTCTGGAGAAGGGACAGTCAACTTAGATAAACTCTAACTGAGCATACTGCTATAAAGGGAGGTTAATGAAGGGGGTAATTATAACAGGAAAAATTACAGGTTAAATATATGCGTCAACAAACAGAATAGCTCTGAGTAAATGTAAATACATTTTTTACCTATCTAGATATCTAACTGGGTTTACTAAATATGCATTACACACAGAATTACATAACAATAGGATTAAAGAAGGAAAGACAGAAACAAGAGCATTAACTGACAACCTAAGCAGTTAATTGGATTTTCACTTAATGCAGTTCACAGTAAACTACATAACTCACATATCATCACTAACCAGTTGAATTAAATAACTGTAAGAAAAAAAAAACAGTTTAGCAAGCCTTTTAGCAAGCAAGAAAGTTTTAGCAAGCCGGCTAATTAAACCAAGCACAAGCATACAGCATATCAAGCTCACTAGTTCTGCAGATCCACCTTCATTGAGAGAAGGAACCAAATATCCATATCCTGCATTTTCAGTATAGAATTAAACATTATGATTCATAAATCATGATTGAATCATGGTGAAAGTAGTCAAAATGCTAATTTGTGTTTCCATACAACAACAGTTACATTTCAACACTTGAAAACATATTTTCAGTAAAGGTAGCACAGCTGTGGAGCAGACTAATAGATTACTAAACAGGCAATTGTCTTTAGCTGTCTTTAAATAACTTTTGACAACTGCATAGGCTTTTTATTTTACTCACACAGTCTGAGTTTGTATCTAAAACACTTTCACAATGAGCACGCAAACACACATCTAAATAGAAAACCAAATGTGAACACATTTTAATGTTCTTTTTAGTCGATTGGTGACAAGATTGGGGGACGTCACTTTGTACTGCAGTTTTAACTAAGGTTTTGTTAAGTACACGCCTTTGAAAATAATTCCGTGGCTTTGATTTCCTCAGGTACTCTGTGAAATGCAGTGGTTTGGGTCTGTATAAGGGCACAGGTCCAAAAATTTTGTAGCTACCAAATGTGTTTTTCTCTGGTTTGGCATGTTTTAACACCGAAGTAGACTAGAAGGTGGCATAACTCCGAATGTTGAAGGTCTCTGTTTACCCCTGTTAAAGCAGGACTAATGAGACCATTAATGTGGTCCGAGTCTGTGGATATTGGCTATAGTGCATGAGCAGAAACAATTGTGTTACTTAGTAAATGGGTGGGAGACACTGCAGGCAAGTCAGATGTGCATGCAGAACACAGGTACCACACTGCGGGGTTGGATATTCATGGAGAGAGCTACGTGCTACTTACCAACCATGTTTATTTGTGACATGCACTGTACAACGTGATGAAATAATATTAAATATTCAGTCAGGTAAGAGTTGACTGCTCTCCCTGGAATTGTGAGTTCTTATAACATTATATATTCTGCAGAATTTCCAGCGGCCACTAGATGAGAGTTGGAGTAACTGTGTAGGTAATGTACTCAGGTGTACCGACATAAAAAGTTCGCTGTGCTGCATTTTTGGGTGGAAGTTAGGGTTTCAGCGCTTTGATTCTAATGAGTTTTTAACATGTTTTCCTTATATTGTGTTTAGCAGTAGTATTGTTTCTGTTTTTATTCGTCAAGTTCTACCTCTTAGCACTCTTGTCCTCAGTCCTCCTCAGAGTGTGACTATCCCCTTTCGAATTTTGTCCACTCCTCCATTGCTAGGTACTGTGTGTGGCTCTTTTGGGACATTTTGTATACTTTAAAGCAATATGTGTATGTGACTAAATGCATCCCTATGAGCTGAAGTGGGTATTCTTCCACATCTTCTAAATTCCTTTTCCTTTCACATGTTTCAACAAATGTGTCTCCTCCTCTCCTCACCAGGAGACACACAGTAGATTGCAGGATCACTTCTGTAAATATTGTGGGAAGGAATAGCCAGGGAATTGTTATGGCTGGGCTTGTATGGGTCCTAGGGCCGATAACCTAGTGCCAACCTATGAACCTATGAATATACAATATTGTTTTTGAAAAATTGAAAGGCACAGAAAGGCATGTCGTATGGCATTGTAATTTTGCAACTTGATCAGCAGATGGCAGCTACTATACAGTTGGATATGAAAGACTTCTGACAAACTGATGTAATTGTATTGCTAGAAAAAACCTATAT
The DNA here is from genome assembly GCF_019279795.1 of Protopterus annectens. Taxonomy (NCBI): domain Eukaryota; kingdom Metazoa; phylum Chordata; order Ceratodontiformes; family Protopteridae; genus Protopterus; species Protopterus annectens. The sequence continues at coordinate 17,038,260 of NC_056731.1, forward strand.
TGTAATATATTCATTACTTAAACATAAGATTAGGCTGCTAAATTACCCCGACCAGAGTCCTTTATCGTCCATTTAATTACCGCCATCCTGAAGTGTCCAGAAAGTGTTGTTTTAGATCCATTTCTTCTTCCCTAAGCTCTAATTCATGATATTAGCATTCCCCGTAATGCACTGCTTCTTCTGTTGCGATCTTTGACATTGTGACATCATTGGCAGACGTTCCTGTTGCATTCTGGGTAATGGAATGTTGAAACGGCCCTGGGATCTTAGGGAACCCTCGTGGAGCTCTAAACAAGGCCTCATCTGGCCACAGGAAGCATCGTGCACTGATACAAATGGGCCAACATATTACTGAAGAGCTAGAAAGGAAAAAAAATACCAGGACATCCAGATGATGGTAAAAACAAGCTTGGAAGATGGCAGGGTAAGTTGAATTCAGTTAACAGTGTTAGAAAGCAGGCAGAGATAGTTTTTTGTAGCTTTATTCATCTTGGTTATACTATTTGTTAGTCTTAACAGTATTTCATAGCTTTTAAGCATATACTGTATTATCTTGGTTATATTATTTTACTATCTTTAACAGTATAGCTAGTTAAACTGGTAGTTCCTTGAAAGCTTGCATAAATACTTTTTTTGCTTCATCTGCAGAGTGTATTAGGAATTTCTGAACACCATAGCTGGAAGGAGAGGATGGCTGGCTATTTCATCTGAAAGCATAATTTTTTTTTTATTAATATTAACAAAGCACAGATAGGAGCTAGAGCTTGTCTTTGAGCCTTAATGGGCTGGGGTAAATCCTGTGATATTGTAATCCTGTGACTTCTCCATGAAATGTTACTTTTCTTTTTTGCCGCCATGAGGAGTGTGATAACATGTGCAGCATTTAGAAGCCTTGCATAGATCAGCCTAGGGACAGCATCATCTTGTGATCTTCATAATGCTCTATGAGTTCTTTCAATAATGATTTCTTTAGCTAAGATTTTATTTTCAGTAATGTGTTCAAAAATCTCAGTTAGTATGACTGCTAGCTGGACTTGGTCAAACTTTTCAGGAATGCCACATATTAGAATGTTGTTTCTCCTACTGCGTGCTTCTAAGTCTATTATATTTTGCTATAAGTCACTAATAATTGTATCATTTGTATTTACCTTGGTTTGTAAATCTTGTATTTGCTTTGAATTCTCCTCAGTTTTATTCTCAGTAAGATTAATTCTGGATGTAATTTGGTCTAGATTAGAACCAAATTAATTTAATTTGTCTGAAGATTAGAACCAAATTAATTTAATTTGTCTGAGAATAATTTGAAATCTTCATGCAAGGGCTGTAATGCTGTTTTAAGGTCATCTAGTGAAAGAAAAGTCTCACCTTTAGATTTAGCAGCTCCTTTGTTTGAATCCTGTGTTGATTTATTTATTCTCTGCCTCTTAGCTGTTACATCTTTTTCAGGTGACATTAGAGAAGAGAGTTTGGTTTTAGAAGTTATAGCATCCATGAATTCTTGTTGGTTAGCCATCACTGGGTGAATTATAGTGTAGGTTTAGACCACAAGGAAGTGACTTAAAGAATTCTCCTTTAACTTTTCTTGTTTAGAACGCAGAACTCAGTCCTTCAGAGAAAATGATGCCACCATGCAGCTGCAGCCTTCAGCCAGTCAATAGAGGTAAGCACTTGCAGAAAAAATTATAAAATTTTACTTTTTAGACCAAAATGTTGCTATAGGGCTTTTCCATGAAGTGTAGTTTAGAAGAAATACTCCTTTCCTGTTCGATTCGGTGCCAGATGCTGTTTTTTTGAGCAGATAGATTTAGTTGATACAGGAGCAGCAGAAAGTGTATGTTCAGTGCATGGCAGCCATCTTGAACTCATGTTTTTGCTCATTATCTGAAGTTATTTTCATACTCTTCATTGCATTTTGTTTTTGTTTTTTTTTTTTTTTTTGCTGGGTCTAGGTGTTTTCTGAGTTTATACAACTAGGACTTGTGGTAATTATCCCCCCTGTATTTTACATCACACAGGCAGTCTGCCATATCTGTTTTGGGACTGCTGAAAGCTTGAAAACAAAGCATTTGGACTACATTTTTGCATTCATAGATATACATTCAAAGTACATTTATAATTGCAGTTATCTTACCATTTAAATCAGTTTTGTACCTTTTTCTTTTTGCTCTTTATCCGAAGTTAAAGCTATTAATTTAAGGCATTTTTATAGTCTGCTTTGCTTTTTGGTCTCTGTACTGGGCCTTGGTGTTTTCTGAGTTAGGTTCTCTCCCACCCTCCCTATTCTTTTTTGTTTTATACTTGGAGGCTTGTTAGCTGCCTGCCCCTAATGTATACCTAGCCCTAGAAGTTCCACCCAATCTTATCTCCTCTGCTCGTTGTACTGGTTACTGACAGAAGAAACTAGGAAGGCTTTCCCCTTATACCGTTAGTGTACTTTGAAATTGCCTTAAAATGTGTGTATTCCTCGTTGCTGGTTTGTCAGCCTTTGAATTACTTTGCAATTACTTGTAGCTAGATGTTAGACTTGTTTCTGGCACCTTTTCACTTGTGGACAACCAAAGTGTTTTTTTACATTAAGAAGACTGGGACTGCAATTGTACTGGTAGTAGAAAGGTAGCCTTGCCTGTCCAAGTTGGGAAATGCACAGGGAGGCTTAAAATGAGAATTACTTGTTGTAGCTAGTTATATGATTTGCTTTCCAATACCTTTTCACTTTTGTATATCTAAGGTATTTTTTACATTAAGAAGGCTGGGGCTGCAGTTCTAGTGGGAGTAGAAAGGTAGCCTAGTCTGACCTAGTTGGGAAACTCACAAGGGAGTTTAAAGTTAAAATTACTTATTGTAGCTAGTTGGTACATTTTCACTTTTGAGAAGGACTGCTATTCTAATGGCAGTAGTAAAGTAGCCTGGCCAGTCTGAATTGGGAAACGTGCAAAGATGTTTAAATTGAGATTGTTCCATCAGCTAGAGAGCTTTCAAGGGACTTAGTTGGATACTAATCTGTACTTGATAGCCACTTTTGCTGTGCTTTTACATTAAGAAGTTCCAGTATCTTCCATCTTGTGGAAGAAAGTGTTTACCTGATCTCTCTGAGTTGGGAGACACTGCAGGGAGCTTAAAGTGTATTTGTTTATTGGCCAGATGGCACAGGAGATAGTTTTCAACTTTTTCTGTCCGCTATAAATTAGGCATGTTTTTGCAGAGCTGTTCACTACTCAGTTTTGGCTAGCAGTACCTTATATAGTGACAAACCTATAAAGCTAGTACTTAGGACATTAACCCCTAACACAGAAATGCTTTACATAGGGCTAAGCTTAGGACAGCTAGATAGAGTGTTAAGCAGCTCTAATATCATAGCACTATCTAATATCTAGCTTTCACCAGAGACACCACTCAGGTGACCCCTTTAAAACCAATACCCTAAACCATAATAGCCTAGCCCTAATACAGGTCCTGACAACATGAATTTGCAATTTCCTAATAACTCTATGGGCAGCTTGGTAGATATGAGCATCCTGAGACAATATAGCAATTGTGCCATTTACTTAGACAACCTTTTAATCCTTCAAACACTAATATAGTATGTGAGAGATGTATATACATAACTTCTTTAGGGGCAAAATTCTCATTTGCAAACATGCTTGTCAAAAACACACACTCTGCATTGCTCACATAAACTGATCACCAAACACATAGACTTTCGTATACTGAGACACTGAAAAGAAACCTCTCCCAATCTCAAAGATCTCCTAAGCTGTCAAACTGCAACACTTACCCTCAGCAATTGCTAAAGAACACACCAAAAGCAACACCTGACACCACACATAAGCTGCACCCAATGATCCTGTAAGAACAAAGCCCATAAGGTAAGCAAATACTTTGATATGGGATTCTATTGTACATCACACAAATACTCCACTCACCAGGCTGGACGAGGCGTAGATAATGGTTAGTTGTCTATTTAGAGTTAGGATCCGCAGTATCAAGCACGCACTCACGTCATTTCACCACAGGTATTGATGTGATTCTATCATAGTCCATGTGGGTGTAAATGACCTGACGTGTACAGGTACATGCCTTGCATTAAGCAGCATTCTACCTTCACCAGTATGAAGAGAAAATGACTGATTTTAACAATTGGCTTTCTTTCTGATGTCACTCCAGGGGAAATCCAATATCTATCAAAATAGGAGGACATGGTTAACATACGACTTTGCATTGCCAACTATGGTCTGCACATGTCCTCCCTGAGCTTATGGATATCAGCTAAAACTTTATCTATCCCCTTAGAACCTTTTTAAGGGAATGTCAAAAGAAAACAAAACTAACATGGGAAAAGAAATCAAAACAACCTTAAGATGTTACTGTTCAATACCTGGAGCTTAAACAAGAAACTCCACATCCCACAAGCTGTCCTCACTCTGGAGAATGTAGACATCTGTGTTGTTACTGAGAGTTGGTTTAAAGCCACAGAACGTATTCTGGCAGTGGAAGACTACAGTGCCTTCCACACATTTAGACCAACAGCAGCACAGACAGGGGCTAAAGGTGGAGATGTCTTGATCCATTCTAACAGCAGATACAACTCATGACTTGTTAAACAGGATTTTGTCCTTGAGTTCATCCATTGCCAAGTCTCCATAGGCAAGGATCCCTACCATGTGCTGGCCAGTTACAGGTCACCCTCGATGACCCATGAAGCATACAACTCTTACCTAGACCTACTAGAGTCACTCACCATGTAATCAAATACCCTATTCATGGGGCACTTTAACTACCCATCTATAGACTGGGAAATGTACAATGCCCCTAACTGACAGGCACAATGTTTCCTTGACTTTATCAACACAAACACCATGAGCCAGATAATGAACTCTCCAACCAGAGGATTAAACATATTGGACCTAGTACCACAAAGCTGTCTCCCTCAAAATAAAAATCAACCCGGAAAACCCAACTAAATTCATAACATTTAGGAATTATACTAAAGCAAATTACATCTTGTTAAGCTTCAGTATGTGAAAATGCACAGCTCTTCCACCACCCTGAGAACTGAGCTACCTAAAACATGTAAACGGTTGCACTGAGGCTGCTATAAATATCAGAAGTGAGCCCAGAGCTAAGACTAAAAACAAACACAGTGCTTGAATCCTTACCTTAACAAGATATATAACAAAAGAAAAAAAAGTAATGGCCAAAATCAGAAACAACAACTTTCATCGAGACAATAGTTCTCTGATTCAACTAAACAAGAAACTAAGAGGTCTAATAAAGTCCAGCAAGGCCAATTACATGGTCAGAACGGCCTCACAGGCTAAGGACAATCACAAGGCCTTCTTCGGCTATGGCAGGAACCTTAAAAGTAATACTCAGCAGTATGCAGAACTGGTGGGAAATGGCACAACTTTCACTGGCCAGGGTGATATAGCAAATCTATTGGCTGGTAAAGTTAACTCTAATTTCACCCCGACTCCCTTTCCCACTATCCCCTGTGAAATCCCTTCTAGTATTTCCCCACAACTATCAACAGGGAGCAGGTGCTTGAGGAGCACACCAAGACCAAAAACACTGCTTCTTTTGGCCCCACAAATATCCCTATTTATCTCCTAAATAGTTTAAAACATCACATAGTAGGACAACTTGAGGCACTCTTCAACTATAGCATGGAAATGATCAACAAGGACATTAGCAATAATATAATACCAATTAAATAGTTATAAATAAATATCAAATCTCTATATGACTATACATATCTAAAAATCTAAAATAAGCATTTTACAACTATGCTTTCATATATAGATTATCTTACACCTTCATGTTAATACAATACCTATAAGAAATGTGTGGTATTATATTATTATATTTAAATTATCATTACATGTATTTTATAAATGTATTTTAAGAATATTATAAGCATAGATGAATGTTTATGATAGATAGGCTGTAGAGGGCATAGATATGTATATAGCGGTTTGGGAACACTGTGAATGCAATAAGTACTGCTTGATTTGAAATATATTAATTAAGAAAGGAAATGACATCATCATGACTAACTGTTTTTAGTTTAAATTGAGTTGATTGTGTTTGTAACTTTGTCTGATGAAGTACAACATTTGATTGTATGAAAGCGCTCACAATACGTTGGTTTGGTTTCAGTTAATAAACGGATATAGTTCAGTGGCTGTTCGTTCTTGGATTATTTGTTACATAGCCCTTCGCTGTTTTCACAGAGTCATACTTGTACTTGCTGTGGAGTGACATCAGTGCATGTGTTATGTGCCGGATTCTGGCACCTGACAGATAGCTGACTCTTACCTTCTCCTTATTCACCCTAGTGAGTGGGACATCAGTGTGCCTCACTATCGAGTCAACTATGATTACTGTATTGGCCAAGCTGTTTTGCCTTAGGGGCTTAGGTTGTGGGGCACACTGTGTAGGTAAGCTATGTGCCCTGTGGTTTGTGCTATGTTGTGGTAGTTGAGTGCGTTTCTGACTTGGAGGTCTCTGCTGTTTGGGTAGAATTCTATTGAGAGCTTCCGCAAAGGTGGGTGTGTGGTTTGTGTTTTTATGTGAGAGCTGTGATGGTGGGTGTTCTGGAGGGCTCTGTGTTGCATGTGGTGTGGTGCAGGTGTTGACCTTCTCCTCTTCACCAGCTATTCTGGCCTTGGCTTGAGTGTGCATGGCTTCCAATTTGGATATATAAGTGCATCTCTCACAAGTCTGAGTGTTGGGAGGTAAGAGGAGAGGGCTGTCTGTGTACATGAGGCAGTTACTACATTGCCTCAGAGTGCCCAATTTCATCAGTTTAATAGGAGAAAGCACAGGGAACTGACCTTTAGACATGCCAGGATGGGTGGTCATTATTACTAAGTACTGGAACTGTTTCCTTATATATTCCTTTTACAAGAAAAATGTCACTCAAGGCATCTGAGTCTGTACAGAGCACTGCCAAACACTTGAGGGGGAAAACTAATATGTAGACCCTGAAAATTCAAGGATGAAGTATTTAGGTAGATATTCTGAAGTTAGAAAGAAATCAAGCAGTACTTACTGAAAAATATTTAGCTTGTAAACAATGAAGAAAAGAGGGGGGGGGTCACATGAATTGCTACTGCCTGGCTGCTACTAATGCTGGTCTCAGCACAGCTTCACTCTGTTGGGATACAATACTCCTTTGCTTCTTCACTCACCAGAAGCAAAATGTTAGCCCCAATCCCAAGAAGAGAATTAGGCCACGGCCTGTTTGGTGATCAACAGTCTTGCCCCAGATGATGCAAAGGTCTGCAGGCTTGTAGCCTTTTTCTGGTAGATGCCTCAAATAGCAACCTGAGAAATCAGGTAAGTTAAGCACAGACACTCACTCTCCAACCAGAACGAGTCAGGAATCAATACACTCTGCTCCTACCCTCACCAGGATCAGAATATAAGCACACATTCCAAGCTCTCACCTATAAAGCAGTTATTAAGCTTTCTGGTGATCAGCAGTCTCCAGGAAATAATGTAACTGTACTCCTTCTCTCACCAGGAGAAAACAGAAACACTAATCCCAACTAGTACTTGCTTTAATGTAATTTGGTAGTCTCTTCCATGCATTAGCTACTCTGTCAGAGAACCAATTAGTACACTTCTCATTCCTATAGAATCTTCTACATAGGCTATCTGATGATTCTCTATTACTTTTTGATAACCCCAAACATTCCCAGAGATAGTTGTCTCTAAATGTTCTATATACTTGAATAAGATCTCCTCTTAGATATCTGTAAGAGACACTGTACAAGTTCAGATATTTTAGCCTTTTATAATAACTTAAATTTTCACATCCATGGATGCCCTTGGTATATTTCCCTGTACTCTTTCCCGTTTACTCATGCTTGTTTTCTTATAGGGTTTCCATATTGTTATTCCATATTCAAGTTTGGGTCTAATGTAACTAACAAACAATGACTTCATCATTTTTTATTTCCTAGACTTTATAAATCTTTTTATGCAACCAATAGTTGTATAACTATCATTAACCAGTTGGTTGATATGCTTAGAAAGACTCATAGCTAAATCTACCCATATGCCCAGGTCCTTAAATGAGTCTACAGTTTCAATCACTGTATGCTGTATTAAATATTCAGCTTTCAGTTTATGTCTCACAAATCTCATATGCTTAGTTTTTGATGTATTTATCAGCATATTATTCTCCTGTGCCCAAATGGTCAATTTAGTCAAGTTATGTTGCAGACATGCATTATCTGTAACACATGTAATCAGTTTACCCAACTTCAGGTCATCTGCATATAATCTGTAGAACACCTCAGATGAAAAGTTAGGTCTGAAAGATACACTCTAAACAGGTAAGGACTTGCACAGAGCCCTGTGGGACATCATGACTGTAACCAAGGATTTCACCTGTCCATGTCCTATTTATAAGCCATGCAGCTATCTTATCAAGAGTACATCAATACCTAGTTGTACTAATTTATTGATCAATGTTTTATTTATGACCCTGTCAAATGCTAAAGTTAAGTCTATGTAAATTACATCACATCACAATTTTTCATTCATAGCTGTTAATATATTGTTATAGAACATTATGTTACAGGTAGTAATAGATCTATTTTCAACATATGCATGCTGATACATGGTTTCAAGTCCCAACCTATCCAGTTCTGACAATAACTTATCCAATATTACCTTCTCCATTATTTTTCCACAATGTGAAAGTAGATTTAAGGGTCTATATGACTCTGGGCTTGTCCTGCTCCCCCTTTCCCTTGAAGACAGGTTTAATAAGTGCATGTCTCTAATCTTGAGGAATCTCCCCATATTTATATGACCTAGTGAATAATAAATATAACGGTACTGTAAGTTCATGCTGAAGTGTTCTCAGGTCATTGTTACTAATTCCATCTCTTTCCTGTGCTTTGTTTGGATCCAGTTTGTGTAGTTCTTTTTCAATATAATCTAATTTGATTCCAGTGTCTGGGGTTACCTGTATGTCACTAGGACACCTTATCACCCCTTTTGTGGAGCCAGACTGTTTTGCATAAGATTTTGTAAATACATCTATAACCTGTTATGTCTGAGAATAAATTTTAGAATGTGTATAAAGTTTATCAGTTTGTGTGTCTTTACTCCTTCCACATCTTATGTGTCTATAAAAAGGCTGAAAGGGTATTAGAAATAAACATTTACTTATGGGGTTAACAAAAATATTTATTAACAAGTAAAATTACTTACTCTAGAAATAAACATTTACTTATGGGGTTAAAAAAAATATTTATTAACAAGTAAAATTACTTACTCTAGAATATGTATCTGACAAAATGATCAAAATGGAGCTCATATTAAGAAAGTATATTGTATGAATAAATAAAGAATGCCCTCCAAAGATAAACGGTGTCCAGAAAAACAGTTAGACATAAAAAGAAAAACAAACCGGAACACGGCTATGCAATATAGTTGTAAGTGAAACACTGACGAAAAAACAATAAAATTACTTTATTAAAGTAAGAGTTTTCCCATTTAACAACACATCATCAGACCATTAAACATATAGTTAAAATTGTAATTTAAATAGTAATTTGTCATAAGACAAGCACCAATAAAATCAAACCATCAACATAGTAACCAATCACAGTGCCTGTACAGAAATTACAAAATAACAAGGTGCCAAACAATTTAAGGCAACCAGTTAAGTTATGCTCCATAAGAGACATAATGTACTGCACCACTCTACTATATTTATAAAGTATTCCAAAATTATACAGCAGGCTAGCAAATGAACCTTTCTCGTATATTTGCATTACAAGAATTTAGTTCTTACATTGCACTTTTGTGTATTATAGACTGTGGTAAGAAATATACTGATTTATATGTGGGCTACTGAAACAGGAATAAAAGGAAATCGTTTTCTTGGAGAACTTTTCAATTCTTTCAAAAAACACATTAATTCTGAAAAGTTTGAATGGTATTCACTACATACTTAAACCAAAAATTACTGAGATTTGTAGCCAAATGGCTATTTCATGATGCCATGTACCTGCATACATTGCAACATTAAAGCCATATAAGAGATGTGTAAAGAAAAGTCTACTGAGAAAGTGAAAAGCATCTTTTTCATTATATCTTGAACTTCTCTTCATTATTAATCACACACACTCTAAACATTTAGTACTGTTTTTGTAATCTGATGTATGCCAAAATGGTTGGATGAGGATTGCTAAACTGACATTATTTTGCTTTTCACTATGTCTTCCTGTCACAGTTGTTGCTGTGTCTTTTGGTTTTTCCCGGTTAGGGGTCGCCGCAGCGGAACTCCGGTCCGCTAATGATTGGCAGTGGATTTTTACGTGCCGAGTTGCCAGCCCTGACACACAACCTTCAACGAAGGTACGCCCATTCACGCATGTCTCTGCACAGAAGACGCTTTAGCTGAGAATTGAACAGGACAATGACTTACTGTGAGGCGACAAGTATGCTTTGTATTTTAGTGATGTCACACAGCAAAGATGCAATAAATAAGCAGATTTGTTTATCATTTTAATTACTACAGCAGTTTCATAGTTTCATAGTATAGTACTAGGCTATCTGCCCTGGGGCATTTGTAAGCCTAGCCATAGTGATGTGGCTTTTGCCACTCCATGAAATGGTACAAAAATGTACAGAATAAATTTAGAATACTGTGCCTCTGTCTAGTAGTTGACACAATGAAGGTCCCCTTATATAATAGAATTAGTTTACTGTGCCCCTGTCTAGCAGTGAGACAGATGTGACCCCTGGGGTAAACTTACGATCTCCCATCCACTCATCAAGATTTCTCTTGAAGAGAGTCAGTGGGGGGCTCTGCCTAATATGAACTGGGATCCTGTTCCAAAGCATGGAAAGCCTCTGGGTTATGAATCTATCCCTCCAGCATGTCCTATTCATACTTGTGCCGAGGTTTAAGTCTTTAGCTCTCGTGGTCCTGATGGATTTGGATTTTTTGAGGTGGAGCATGTCCATCAGATCTTGACTGGACATGGCCTTGTACGTCAGGCAGAGATCACCTCTGAGCAGGTGGTATGCTACTGAATAGAGCTGAAGTTTCTTTAGTCTGGCAGAATGAGACATATGTTGGAGACCCTTGATCCTTTTGGTGAGGTACTTTTGTGGTCTCTCCAGCTGTTGCAAATGCCGGGTGAGGTACATACCAAATGGGGCATTGTACTCAATCATGGGTCTGATGAGGGAGGAATATAAGGGTACAATGACATCCTTGGATCTGGATGTGAATCCCTTCATGATGAGGTGTGCAAGGTAGAATGTTTTTCTAACCACTTTGGCAACGTGGGTGTCAAATGAGAGGTCGCTGTCTACTTGGGTCCCTAGGTCTCTGATTACTTTTTCTGTACTCAGTGGGTTGCTGTCTATGTGATAATTTGTGGGTACTTTGTTTTTTCCAAAAGGAATGACTATACATTTTTTGGCATTTAGTTTAAGGCCATGACTACGGCACCAGTTGTCCGTTTCAGTGAGGCCTTTTTGTAGGATGTGTGTGTCTGCTGGTGTATCGACTATGGCGCCTAGTTTGCAGTCATCTGTGAACTTTGTCAGCCACAGCCCTCCCATGTTTGCTTTAACATCTGAGAAATAAATGCCGAACAAGAGGGATCCCAGGACAGATCCCTGTGGGACACCACTTGTGACTGGCTTTGAGTCTGACATTGCTCCAGCGATTTTAACTTTATGGGTTCTGTCCTTTAGCCAGTTTGCAACCCATCTAGTGACATAAGGGTTTACTTTTAAGCTGTTTAGCTTATCTATGATGCCTGAGTGGGGTATTGTGTCGAAGGCCTTAGCCAAGTCCAGGTATGCTGTATGGACTGCTTTGCCCTCATCAATGGCTCTAGTGACTGTTTCTAAAAAGTCAACCAGGTTTAAAAGGCAGGATCTGCCCTTTACAAAGCCGAACTGGGTGGGGTCAAGTGTCCCCTATGTCTCTGTTTATGAGTTCCATAATGATTCTTTCCATAGCTTTGCAGACCAGGCTAGTTAAGCTTATGGGGCGGTAGTTTCCAGGGTCTGTAGAGGCACCCCCCTTGTGGAGTGGGAACACTGTTGCTGTACGCCAGTGTTCAGGTACATATCCCGAAGTAAGGCTAAGGTTAAATAGCATTTTTATGTGTGGGTTTAGCTCCTCTTGGAGTTCACGTAACACGCACCCCGGGATACCATCAGGTCCCATTGATGCTGTGTTTTTTGCTTTGTTTAGGGCGGTTCTCACTTGGACATCTGAGATGACAGGGAGATTACATTCAGCTGGGATAAGTATTTCTTCTTTTGGGGGTGAAGGAGGGGAGAAATTTGCACTGAACCTGTCAGCCAGAATGTTAGCAATATCTGTGGGTTCAGTGTATTTTTTGTTGTTGTGGACCAACTCTGAACATATCTGATGGTTTCTGCCCAGGTTTTTAACATAGCTGAAGAAGGCTTTGTGGTTATCTTTAGTGTCCTTAGCGATTTTTCTCTCAAAGTTTGCCTTGGATGTTTTTATGTGAGAACGTAGTTTTCTGCTAATGTTGATCAGAGATGTCTTCCCTTCATGGGATTTCGCTCTGACGTGCAGTAGCTTCCTTCTTTTGTTATACAATTTGTTTGTGGCTGAGGTCCACCAGACAAGACGCTTACATTTGGTGGAGAGGGACTTGTATCTGTTTGGGATTGCATGATCCATGCATTCTTGGAGATGTCCATAGAAAGCATTTGTGAAGGATTCGGCATTGTGGGATGTGGTATCCACTGGCACAGTGGGCTTAAAGGATACCATCTCAGTCTTAAGAAGAGTGAAGTCTGCTTTTGAGAAGTTTTTCACTGTGGTCTTTTGTGCTGGGGGTGGAGGTGGGATATGTATATACAGGGTGATTAGTTTGTGGTCAGATCTCACTAGTGAGGGGTATACTTCCGGTGTGGAGCATTTTGTCCCCATGTTTGTGATGATGAGGTCTAGTATATTATCTCCCCTAGTGGGAGAGGTGACTAGTTGTTCCAGTGCATTTGAATTTATGAATTCCAGGAACCTTTGGGCTAGGGTATTAGGGCTAGAATAATGTACCCAATCTATGTTTGGGTAGTTGAAGTCTCCCAGTATGATGGTATTTTGTGATACATTCATATCCTCCAATGTCTTCAGGAAGGCTGAGTGGGGTTCTTGAGATTAGAACGGTGGTCTGTAACATGCTACCAGTTGTATAGCAGTTTTGCCTATGGTTAGTTGCACCTGTATGGTCTCTGATGCTTCATGTGTTGCTACTAACCTGGAGGTGTGGGTGTCCTTTATGAATATGGACACTCCCCCTCCCTTTGTGGTTCGGCCCGGGTTTTGGGGCCGAAAAGCATGATACGAGGTATAGCCTGGTAGCTGGGGTGCTCTCAAGAGCCTTGAACCAGGTTTCAGTTACTGCACAGACATCAATGTTCTCCATGCTGAGGAGTGCATCAAGTGCCTGCATCTTGAGATTTAGACTTCTGGCATTGAGCAGCATTACCCTTAGTTTTTTTCCATTTTTGTTTTCTAAGGAGGTGGGTTTGTCTTTTGAGCCTTGCCTAAAAAAGCACTATGGGGGTGGCAAGAGCCTTAGCCAATATCCGGAAGCCCAGTGGTGACAGGTGTAAGCCATCCCTTGCGAAGCAGCATGGCTTGTCCAACATATCATCCCAGGCAGAGAGACATTGGATCCCCTTAGAATGACACCAGTACTTGAGCCAATTGTTAAAGCTGATCATCTTGTCTTTGTATTGTGGTATCATTCTTGGTGAGGGCAAGATGCTGCTCAGAGTCAGGGTCATACCAGCCTGGGCTACATAATCGGAGAGCTCCTCTATGTCTCTTTTCATGTAGTCCAGGGAGGTACGTCTCAGGTCATTCACAACAGCATGGACAATGACGGAGTCATATTTGTACTTGCTTTGGAGTGACCTGAGTGCGTGTGTTATGTGGCGCATCCTAGCTCCCAATAGACAGCTCACAGTCACCTTCTCCTTGTTCAGCCTGGTCAGTGGGACATCAGTGTGTCTGACTATGGAGTCACCTATTACTAGTGTATCAGGCAAGGTGTTTGGCCTCTTTGACTGTATCTCAAAATATTGTCAGTATTTCTTTTTCTTTCTTTTTATTTATACTTACTACTTACTGTGATTTACTAGAAAGATTTTCAGTGTAGATTTAAATAATTGTACTTATGACAAAGCAGCAAAACTGCAGGCTTTTATCATGTACTGAAATTTGTAATTCCTAACAAGCTTCTTACATTACCTCCCACACTGTCTTTATATGTCAGGGCTTAAAGCTCTTTTCAGCCATACGTGACTGCCATAATATTATTTCTTTAAATGGCCTTTTAAAGTTTGGTTACAGCACTTCTCTCAACATAACTGAGTGTACTTAAAACCAGTTTGCTTTTGAACTGCTGCAGTATAATTTATGCTTGCTCTTCATTTAAAGATTTGTCCAATAAATAATTCTGTGAGAAAGAGTTTCACTATCTCATTAGGATGTGAAAACATAATACATACTTATAGTGAAAACTACAGAAAGACTGGTCACTCTTACTTTTCACTAACTCAATTTCAGAAAGAATGTGAGAACATAAAGTAAGATTGTGGATTAACAATGTGTGTGTGTGTGTGTGTGTGTGTGTGTGTGTGTGTGTGTGTGTGTGTGTGTGTGTGTGTGTGTGTGTGTGTGTGTGTGTGTGTGTGTGTGTGCGTGTGTGTGTGTGTGTGTGTGTGTGTGTGTGTGTGTGTGTGAAACAGACATGCAGAAACATACAAATGCACACGTACACATGCCATGCAAGTACACATTTGGTTCATGTGTGTAAAATCCATATAGAATTAGAAATTTAGAAGATTTTTTTTGCATTATATGAACAATAAATGTTATCCATAATTACCCCAACTATACAAAGAGTAGTATAACAGATCATTTTAAAATGTAAGATATGTAGAATATTTACTATAATAACATCTAGAAATGTTTTATGACTGTGGCAATATGCCAGAAATTGAGTATATTATGGACTACAGGAAGGTTTTAATCATACCACAGTTTTGATAATCTCCAAGACAGAAAAAGAGTTTGTTTTCCTTGTGTTTTGCTGTTTCTATGGTTGTTGGCTTTATAAATTGATGCTATTCATGCTGCAGTCTTTAAGCAATGACTTGGAAAAGACAGGCTGCAAATGCAATAGGAGTAAGCATTTTATTGCGTAACTATGAGAAAAGAGCAGAAATTCATGTTGATTCAAAGCCTGGATATTAGATGAGCATTTGATAAGATTTATTTTTCCATTTTTTTTGTGTTCAGTTTCCTCAATACTAGTGTCTTCAGTTTCTTAATAAATAAATGTGCTTTGCCAAGCGGAGCATTTTGTCTCCATGACTGTGTGGAAGAGAGAGGGTGTGGTACCTCTTATCCTGCCTGCGGTGTTTATGGGGGTGGGGAGAGCTAACTCCTATCCTGCCTGCGGTGTTTATGTGAGCAAGTAGTGGCCACTGTCAGTTTGGCAGAGCAGTGCCGATTCCTTTGAGTTGTCACATACAGTGGACAACATGATGCCTTTGCCTAGTGACCAGGCAGGTCTGTTGTGTTATAAGCAATTCTGGAAGTCAGTTATGGTTATTTAAAAGTTTGTTAAGCAAGGATGATTGCCTGCTTTCATTTTGGCTGGTAATCACAGCAAATGTTGTCACTAAGTCTTAATATTATTATAGTTAAAAATACAGCATAATGGCAGTTAACTAGTAGGTTAAATCAGAGTACATTGGGTCTCAAACTACAGAATTCAGTGGCAATGGACTAGTCTGTTTCTCATTGTTTCTTGCTCTCTTGGCAGATTTATCCTGCTAATTAGCAGCACTCATACCGTGACAACTTGAAAGACATTGCAACACAGACTAGCAACTACTAGGGGAGTTTGGTTCACAACCAGCACTTACTTGACTATTGAAAGCAGTTTCAGGCAACATAATAATGGTTTTACAGTTTTGGTAGCATTTTTTGTCCTTGGTCGCCCACTCTGTTTATAATTTCCTCAAGTGTCCAGAACGTGTACAATTGTGAGTTCTTGCCACATATTTCGTCTTGCCCTTCAAATAAATGTGTTTTTCTGTCTAATAGGCAGGTATACATCAAAATGTATAACAGACATTCTAATTTCAGACTTCATATCCTAGAGCAAATGCTTTGTGAAATGAAATTCACTGGATAGCATTTTCATAGGTCATAAAACAATATTCAGAACTCTGTCTCCCTTCTGGGCTCTTTCCCTATGTTTTGACTTGTTAGCAATTTAGGTTTCGGTGGTCTATAGCTGTGGACCATGTCACATCAGCAATCGGTTTTCAGTGCCAAAAGTTTACAGTATTTTCTGTCAGTTTTCTCTGTAAACTCTAGTGTTTATGGAATGAGCCTAGTAATGTCACATGGAGCAGACAGCAGGTGGGATCTTTTTACTCCCCTCCCCTGTCCATTTTTCTCCTATTAAACAAACTTTCTGCCTCCTCTGACTGCTAGGAACAGTGGATAAGCTGTTTTAAGGTATTGCCTTTTGTTACAAGGGTACAAAGTTCACATTCAGATACTCTGTGATATGCTGGACAGACCAGCATAAAGAAAATGTATATACATATATATATATATATATATATATATATATATATATATATATAGATAGATATATATATATATATATATATATATGTGTGTGTATAGTTACACACACACACACACATCTATCTATCTATATATATATATATATATATATATATATTTTTTTTTTTTTTCTTCCCCGTTTTTCTTTTAATGAGAAGTAAGTCCACAGCTAAGGAGAAAATATAATTAATATTAAAGCAGACAGCATTTAAATGTTCCCTTCTGTTTATAATAGCAGTGCTATGTTTTCTGAAACTATAAGGTGTAATCCTTTCTCTTCTTATGTCAAACAGGATATATAAGGAGAACTTAGTGCTTAGACTTCCTGAACTTTTATTTCATTTTTAAGACATTCCCTCATAGAGTTCTGCCAAAGTAGAATTCTTAGCTGGTCGGACAGTCGCCTAGTTAGTTCTAGCTTTATAAGAAAAACAGTTTTGTTGCTGCAACTGGTGAGGTGTTTTAGTACTACTGTGACCTTTTTTTCCTAGTAGATACCTTGTCATCAGTTGAAGACCTGAGTACCAGATGGGAGCTACTTGCTTCACAGGCCAAGAAATTTTTGTAGATTATTGAGAGTTTGTTAAAACCAGCTACAAGGCCAAGGTATAAGAGTCACAAGAAATTGGTTGAACCTCCTTCACAGGAGCCTACAAGGGAGAAAGTCATCCCAGAACAACCTACAGATGTACCTTCATGTAATGATGTGCCAGTTGGGGATATGAATGATAACGCAGTAGAGGGATAGTTAGCAGAGAGTACCTCGGTGTGGTTTGGGATACACTGTCTGGGAAAAATAGGTCCAAGCTGTTTGGTATTTTTATTGAGAGAGGTTTGGGTGCTGCATAGCTAATACCAAGCACAGTAGAGCTAACTGGGCAGCCCATGTTGTTGGGTTTGCATGGTGTGGCCTTCTTGTAGCTTTTCCTTCTCCATCAACAGAACAACTTGGTCATCTTGGAGTAATTTTTCATGCTACAGTCAGGAGTAATCATATGACACAGGCCTGGGAAATCCAAGGGTGCCTCTAATAATACACATACCTGAGGCAATCAAGGACAGACTCATCAAGAAAGAATATGTTGACATCTTTGAGTTAGTTGTTGCAGAAGGAATTCTTCATTGAATAGAGGCAGAGGGTACAGAATCCAAAGATTTGACCTATAGGCTCTTGCAACATTAAGATAGAGATAGCCAGGTAAGGTTAACGTGCAGAGTTGGGACAACTGTGTTTGGAAGTTTATTCTGTTCATGACAGTTATTTAAAATAAAAGATTCCAAAAAACTCTTCTCCTGTTGACATATGTCCACATACTATGGAAGGTGTAATGATTTAGGAGGCAGAAATTCAGGAAGCTAAAGGCCATGAACAAGTCTGTTAAATAGAAAGACTAGCATAATTGACACAAAGGTTGAGATGATGATAGACAGGCCTAGGTTTTCAGCTGCAGAAGAGGAGGAAGAGAGGGAGACACAAGCCATGTTGAGGCTTTAATTGTGTGACTTGAGTATGGCCTGTATGCTGTTTCACCCATTTATTCACAATGCAGGAGGGGCACCCCCTGGTCAAATACAGGATTAAGGAGGAGATGGAGATGGACATGGACATGGATATGGACATGGATAGGTCTAGAGCCAGTGTAGATTCTGGGCAGCACTCTAACTCAGTGCAGCCTAATAGGAGGCATAGCTGGTCCTTTTGGAGTTTCAGATGAATCATTCTTTTAATGGATTCTTTCACAAATAGCCTCTCATACTCCCACATCAGAGTGAGTATACTGGTCAATTTGCTGTGTAATTGCTTAGACTCACAAGTAAAGAATGATTAGGCTTTACCAAGGGGTTTTCCATAAAGTCAGACAGTGTCCCATCTTTTGCCTTTTGTCGCAACTTGTATTCAGTTGTAGGCAGAGAGCATTATGTGAAAAGCTTGCTGGCCAAGGAGTTGCTAGCAGGAAGGATCATAGGTCCTTCCACTGATCCTCTTTCCCATATTTCAGGATTTCTCTCCTGGATCTGGTACCCAAGAAAAGGGAGTGCCATTTCAGACTTTTTCATTGCCTTGTTTTTCCATCAGGAGCCTTAGTCAATGATATTATATGTCAAGAG
>NC_056731.1:17062049-17084549 GCF_019279795.1 Protopterus annectens
TCTCATGTTTCATTTCCCTTCAGGATAATGAATCTAATTAAAAGGCATACTCCGAGGCATAGCTGGAATATGAATTGTTACTAACTGGATATCATAGCTAAAAAAATCTCTTAGTACTTCAGAAGACTCTAGCAAGAATCTGTCATTTTTATCACTTTGTTCTCTCTCTATGAACTCCATGGCATAGTGTAACAAAATGCTATTTGTCTGACCATCAGCAAGTAATTCTGTGTTCCTTCCTATTTATATTACTAAAGCTAGATGCCTTTTACAACACAATAGCAGATTAACATGGCACAGAACCCATCATAACCTACAGTCACACTCAAATGGGGTCCTAATCTTAAAGTACTGAAAAAGCAACTTGCACAGCGATAATCACTCCCTCTTCATTGAGCCTGCCATGGGATTCCCTGTCTTTTACTTTCAGTGGGCTAACTACAAGCATTTTTGTAGCCACCAAACTCACATCAGATATAAATGTTTCATAAATCATGATATAACATGATCAGGCCAACCATGCAAACAAATCTTATTAATAATGAATTCTAATATTCTCTTTTTACACCTCTCTTAAACACTTAATCACATCCATCCATTAGACATTGCCATTTTTAAGTAAAACACTACTTTATTACATTCTGTTATGTTGCAATTACTAGCATCAGCTGCATACTGTAAAAGTGCTGTATGTAGCTGGTGAAGGAGGGATATCTACCACATGTCTATGCTATGGTGCTATTTAGGTCAGTTGTTTACCACGTATACCACCATTGCATCTGTACATTTTTTGATCTGAGATGTAAATTAAATATATGGAACTAAAATAGCTTTGCACTGAATCAGTTAACCACTCTAAACAAATTGAAACAAATAAATAATTTAAAATGTAAGTCTGTAGTTTGCTTGAAAATATTAAATAAAATGATTAAGGATTGGTTTTAATGAGTCTTATCCTATTAAATTACTTCAACCTTTGCATGCTCCATATAAAAGTTAAATACATGTAAATGTCTTGTAATTTCATCATAAATAGGTAAGTGATTGCTAGAATGCAGATAGGCAACCAGAGAATGGCGCTATGCTCAGATATTTTTGTATTTTCCATTTGATGAAATAGGTATATTTAGATGACTTTATCTTCAGAGTTTGCAAAGACATGATTGTAGCAAAGTATGAGTACACTATTTCCAAAAGCTGATTTTATATACAGATATGAAGGACTGACTGTCATAAAGTCAGTTCAGTATAGATTACATGAGTATGCTTTCCATCAACAAATGACATAGACATAAGGAAGTGGTCGAAACATATTAAATAAATAAAGAAAGAAAGGGAATTACATTCCACCTGAAATGAGGATTTTATGTTGGTTAACCAGCACAAACAATTGACTGTTCAGAGATCAAAATATTTGTTGCAAACTCAGATGAAGGGAAAATAAAAGTACAAATATAAATTACTTTTCTCTGATTATAAACATGTTCTGGTAAGTATTTCTTTTCTCATGGCAAACATAGCCTAGAGAATGAAATCTTTTACAGTCTAGGAAAAGTGAAGCACTTAAAGTAATGATATAAGGCAACATAAAATGCCATATTAAAAACAGTGTTCCGATGTTTACATATAATTAAAAATATGTCATAAATGGCTTGTATGTAGGAAGTATGTTAATGGCTTGCACTTCCTTTCTTCCTTCTTCCAATAAAATCTACAATATCATATGACCTTTATTTTGCCATTAGTGTTTACAAGACTCATACGAGTCTTGTAATACATACTAGAATTTAAATTAATCAAACAGTACTTATATTTATTTCTAACTCTAGTGAATAATAATGACTTATATCAGCATTATTTTACATTTAGACCATATATGTCACAAACTTTAAACTGTTTCATTATGTTATATCCATAGGACTTGATATAAAGTAATCATTACTATACTGGTTTCTGTGATAGATTCATAAGTTTATAGGTAAGTACTAGGCTAGCTGCCCTTGAGACCATTTTACTCCTAGCCAGTTTCCCTTTTTATGCTCAAATGAACCTATCCCATTTGGTTTTAGATTGGCCTTACCCATCCCATGGTCGATAATTATATATTACCACAAATGATAACCAAGATCATACAACAACAACAATAATAATAATATTAATAATAATAATTATTATTATTATGCATATCATAATCTGTTCACTTACAGAAGGATTACTACTAGATATGCATTGTGCTATTTTATAACAGAATAAAACAGAAATGGACAACTTAGCTATTACTTGATTAATAGAAAATCATGTATCTTTTTAAAATGCCAAACTGAAAGTATGCTAATTATTCTAATATGTTTCACCAATTTTTTGTGTAAAGAAGGAATTAGTGGTATATATCAAATGTTTAACACAAGACTAGCACATAACATTTTAGAAATGCAACTTTTTTAGTTTAATAGTCATTCAGCAAAGTGAATTGAAAAAGAAAACTTGATTTTAATTGCAAAAAGACAATACTTTATAAGTAGTATTTTTCATAGATTAAGCGAGGACCTTCATAAATAATGAAGAAAACAATCAGAAAGCCACAATTACATATTTTAAAATGGAAGAGGTAACCTATGCATGTAGAGCATGCTGTCAGTTAAACATATATGGGTCAATAAAGTGAAAAGCTGGAATATAGGTTACAGAATATTTGAATTTTTTTACTAGAAAGCACATTAACTATTTCATTAGCCATTACAGCATTTTAATAAAGTTTGTGAGAAGACCACTAAAACAATTATTATCTTATTCAATGATCTGCAATAGACATTATCCTCCTGTACTACTTTCATAAAAATACACACAGGGTACTTTATTTCTGCTGTTTTGGCAATTTAAATTTTCATATTTAATATTGAAACAGTAAAATATCAATATGGCCAATGTTGCTTTAAATATTAGTTTCCATGTGGTCTTATAATTCTCATAAAATCGTGTGTGTGTGTATGTGTGTGTGTGTGTGTGTGTGTGTATGTGTGTGTGTGTGTGTGTGTGTGTGTGTGTGTGTGTGCGTGCGTAGACACATACACACATACACACACACACACATATATATATATATATATATATATATATATATATATATGCATTTATGCACACAGATGCAGATATACATATATCACAACCATTTTTTTTATGTTTTTAAGTAAAACACATACCTCTATTGCACAATATGCTGTTTCTGGTTTCTGTGTGTGTTCTTCATTTTAATGATGCTTGTTTACAGCTGAATATGTTTATTTACTAAGGAAACTATAATATTTCTTAAATAATTATTGCATTTATAGCAAAATATCGGAATGTGATCACTAAGACACCAGGTTTCCTGCAAAGCAATTCTAGCACTGTGTTTCTTTAACAAGCATTTCCAAATGTTATGCATTAAGTCACTAACTCACTCACTCAGCTCACATGCTCACTCCATTCTGAAATGGCTTACTGTCCATGATTATACGATCACTCACTAACTCGCTCATTCAGCTCACTCACTCATTCACTCACTCACTTGCATACTCAAAAGTCTTGGATAGAATGCCAGCAATCAGTCATTGTAGCTTCAGAAGAAGGACATAGTCTTACAGTACCATCAACAATTTTGTTTTGTTATGAATCAGCAATTGTTTTATTTGATAAACATGTTTGCTTGCTTTACCTGTTTTTATTGCATACTTCAGCGCCATCCGGCAGTTTAGCAACACATCCTGCAAAGTCTGTGGCTGATCTGAAAGTTCCCAGTTATATTCCTGAACTAATTCGTTTGGATAATGAAAATCAATTACTTTTGTTGACCTGTCAAATGTTTCTACTACGTATTGTAGAAGGATATCCACAACTTCTTGAAGAAAAGCTAATGTAGTCAGCTCACTGTTACGTGCTGGGAGGAGATCTGCAAGTATGAAAGACAGACAGAAAGGGAAATGCATAACAACGACAAAAAAACGAAACAAACCAAGATCTCTTATGTTATTGTTGTTAATTTCCACATTATTTAAGTGTTAATCCAAATATAATTTTCTGAAATCAAGATTAGTTATGTTATATTTAGATAAAATAATGGAATGCAAATATGCCCAATAGAATGCATGAACTAATTACCTTTATTTATATTTGTTAATATAGAATAAAAGGTACAATCTTCTGGCATAAGTCTGGTAATTAATTCTGATAAAGCAACAAGTTTGAAAGCAAAAATAGCATAATAATAATGTAAATAATAACACTAATAATAATTGGACATGTTTTACTCATAAAACATTTTCTTCTGTAAATGGAACAAACATAACCAAAATAACATTTAGATCACTCACACAGCTTTTCAATGACTTAAGGAGTGTTATATGTTATTTGATTATTTCAAATCATAGGAATAATTGTGAGATAATCCAGTACTTTAGTTACCTTTTAGAGGTGATTGCATTGCCACCCCAATATTACTGTATTTCCTTTTTATTTCTTTTAGACATTGCTTAGCTGCCCATCAACTTTGTACTTTTCTTATCAAATATTGCTCATTGTTACATTTGTAAAAAATAAAACACTGAAGAAATTAAATGACTGGTGACCAAGTACATATTATATATTTGTTCTTCAACAATAAACCCCAAATGTGCAAGTTTAAAAAATAGCTTAGTTCCACTAATTTGCGAGTCATTTATGCAGTATATATATATATATATATATATATATATATATATATACGTGTGTATGCATATATGTATATGTGCGTGTACATTATAGATATATTGTTTGTTTACACACACACACACACACACACGATTGCAAGATGTGTTTATCATATAACCATCTTAGAGACATGCAAAATAGAAACACGCATTTTAATTTGTTGGTGTTTGAGAGCAGCTCCTACAAGTGGACATGGATGAAACGGACTGGTGTCAAAACAATGAGGTTGGCGTATTCGGAGCTTTGCCATCGAGTGCATAATACACAATCTTTTTTTTTCTTTAACAGTTTTGGAAAATGGGGAACTGAGATGAAAAATAAATCGTTCAGTTAAAGTAATCGAAAAATGCTAGTACAGTTGTGACGATAAAGTGTATTTACGGACGTATTCATTACTATTTCTAAACTCGGCAGCACTAATTTTGTTAAACTGTTCCTGCAATTGCTTAGGTTGATTTTTGATACCAACACAGGGGCAACGCATTATGCATTAATGCCAAACTTAGACAAATTACATATTAACCATGACACTTCGTTGCACATTGCAATATGCTTTGAAAGGCCGATACACCTTTGAAAGAAAGGAATCGAGATTACCAAGGCAAGTGTCATCTGTGGCCAATTTAATTGAAATATTTAAGGTGACCATGCAGTTACATTAAATCCGATTGGGTTAATTATGAGATGCATATGAATGGTCAGATCCCTCTCTGTTTTTGCATACTTTATATTTACAAACCAGTCACTTGAGGTAAGGCCTGGCGTTATACCATATTACAAAAAGAGACAGGACTAATAGTAATAAAAAGTGATGGTGGTGACAGCAGGAGCTTCTATTAACACCAACTAGTAGCCAGTTCTGTAAGACTGTATTAGGTGTCTGTTATTGGTGCAAGTGGATCCATAAAAAAGTGAATGCACCTAATCGATAAACTGCTTTTACGTTCTTGTACACACAGAATTCTATTGCTGCCTAACTAAATGGCAAATTATGCATCAAACAAGTAACAAAGAAATTTACTACATGGGTTATGACGCAGGCAGTTTTTGTCTCTGAAAATGATCCTTTATGGGAGGTGTTCTGTTCAAAAAATCCTGGCTTTCTAAGGCCAATGTAAAAGCACGAGCATAAAAAAATGGAGATAGAAAATGTTCGTAACATTTTCCGTTTGAACAGAGTCTGTTTGCAGACTTGCAAACAAAAATTGTTCTTCCTAAAAAATCAGCACGACTAGAGGTTACATTTTATGAAAGTCAATGAACATATCGCAATAGAAACACATTGTGTGCCAGTCAACCATTTGTTTTAAACATTACTTACTGCATGCCATTTTACTATTGTGAAATGAGCAAGTGTTCTCAATATTGCTTTTTTTTGTTTGTTTGTTTTTTTACCTGATGAAAGCAAGGACGAAAAATTCACATTCCCTTTATTGCATTCGCAGGGCTTTTGGTTACAGGTGCAGGTTAGGCTGGGACCAACTGCTACATTGCTGTCCGTGGTAGTAGCATTATCGGGTGCTTTTTCCGCATCTCCATAAAGAAAAGCTACAGTGGGGGACATAATGAACAGTCATTATATTCAAATATTTGACACAGAACTAAACTTAAATTATGATAACTGTTTTCAATACAAAACCATCGTCCACTTTATATTTCTTAGCCTTTTATGGTTAAAAAACATATAACAGTGGATTTAAAATAATTATAACTGAGGGTCAAAACTAGAACACAATAAGACAGTTCAGAATAGAAAGTCAGATACTAGGCCTCATATAGTCAGTAATAAAGATACCTTGCATAGTCGTAGCTCACCGAGTTAAAGATCTATGCATCGATAGAGAGATTCTAACTTTCGGATGAAAAATATCGGTAATTCCAGGAGGAACAAGGTTAAATCTGCGGGCAGAATAGTGCGCTACGTCTAAACTACTAAATCAAAGCATTTGAGAGGTCAGGAAAACTCAGTAAAAAATTCTTACCGCACAGTTTCGATCCAAGTCCTCCTGTGAACTTCTGAGCAACTTGACACCAAGCTTTTGCTTAAAGGGTAAGAAAAATAGGATTATGATTGACAAGCAGTTTAATCTAGTTCTTGATTTAAAAACTCGTTGTGCTTATTTGAATTATATAATGCTGTATGTCTTCAGCATCAAATAATGATAATGACATATTTTCATATTTAACAGTTATTGTTTGCAAACCAGCATTCTCTCACATGTATACTTGTTAAGTATAATAGTTTAGAAGCTTACAAAGAAGCCCGGTGCATAAAACTAAAACCTGAAGCAGTTTAAGAATAGCACCATTTAAAGTTAATAGCAAGAATCTTTCTCAAAGTGTAAAAGGCTTTTTATGACCGTTACTATCATCAATATTACTGTTCCTTCATTGATAATGGCTCATTTAAAATATATTTACTTTTGTACTAGAATAGTGTATTAGCCAGAGATTGACTGCCGTGTATATTGAAATAGCGATGATAAACACGATCAAACTGACATAAATCAATCAAAAATAAAATAAAAAGCTTACATTTATGAGGTTTTCAGATATCAGAAAGCTTCAAAAGCGCAGTCATTATTTGCGAATATTTGCTTACCTGTGCCTGAATAGTCAGTGTTGTCTGATTCATTTTCAGCCCCGAAGGACCAGAAGCCTTGAGATGCCATCGGTGCGGTTAAGTCCCTACCAAACTAAAGATGCACCGCTGCTCATCAGCTCTGCAATGACTCAGTAAGCTGAACTATAGCGGGAGCTGTCCAAAGTGCTGATGCGTCTCAACTGCAAATGTTTCGTGGAATGCTCAAAATACGAAATAAGGGAAAGCGTGGAGACAGGGATGCTTGTGTCTTACTCGTACATTTGCTTCCGCAAGGCTTCCGGCCGCTTCACTTCACATTTCTGTCTCTCCACAAAGAGCTGTCGAGTGCTATTAACTAGAAACAGCGAGCGCTGCTGTGGGACTGTCAGAGCAAATAATTGCTGGATTCATTACTGTATCCTGCAACACGATTCAGGCGTTTGGAACCCAAGGACTACCGGAGTGAGGTTCTTAGGAAACCCATTACACTTCACATAAAACTGAAGAATATGGTAGTAAGAGTAACACAGCAGTGGTTATTGGGGGACGCAGCTGCAGCTATAGGATGTTTAAAAAAAACAGCTTTCAGAACAGTACCTTTGTTCCAGAAGGGGTGGGCTAGAGGGGTTACGTCGGATACTTTCCTGCTGAGCTGTACATTAGTAGCAAATAGGGTAACCAAATGCATGACCTTCTGCAAATAAATTATTGAACTGGTGTTATAACAAACGTAATGCAGTCAGTCCTCTTTTCCAAAACTAGTGAAAAACATGATCTAAAAAATTACCCTTTGGTGGTTCCAAAAACAAAGCAGACCTGCAAAATATTTAATGTTTGGGAATATTGCCGTGATGTATTAAAAAGAGAAATCTATAAGGGTAGATACATTCCAGAATTCCACGTCCACTACCACAACTGAAATCCATTTGACCATTTCGTTAGCTAATTTCCTCATTTCCTCAGGTACTTTTTTTCTGTAGGACAGTTTTGAATATCAGGTAATTTGCAAAATGTGTTTCACACTATTGACTTATGAGAAAGGGCATAAGTGCCTTTTCAATAGGACGCACTGAATGAGTGCGTGTGTGTGTGTGTGGGGGGGGGGGATGTTATACACACACACATAGTTTGTTCCTGTAGACCACGATTCGATGTATTATCTGAAAAGGTTGAAATATAACCTGTGATTCAGTTGTACCTATGTTCCTTATCAGTTCATTCTGCAATTTGTATTGGTCCTAAGAAAAAGTGCTGCATTAACTGCAACTCCAAGTTCACCAGATTATTGTACTACTACTTCTGAACTTTTTTTTCTGTGGGTAAATTAGGTGACCCCAAATCTCCCAAATTCTAAAGGGTAAAGACTTGAACACATTTAAATGACACTAGGGATCACTTGGCATATATATTGTGTTAAAGTACAGCCATATTGATGCCAAATAGTTTCTGACATCCTTTAACCACGTACAAGAATGTATAGTGTATAAGCAACCTTTATAGAGAAAAACTGTGCTGGCACTGCCATATTGCCCAACTTTGTAAAGCCAAATTTATTATTTTAGTACACATATTTAGAGTTCTGAATGAACAAATTACGTATTTAATATAGTTTCTCAGCCACAGTAGTGCAGACATCACCAAACAAATCTAAATTTACAAGTGTGTGTGTGTGATACAGAGAGACAGAGACGGAGTGAGAGTGCGTGTGCTTTTTTTTTTTTGGAGGGGGGTAGTTTCATCTGGGAACTTTGAACACTACAAGTCCCTGCTTTCTGCGTCCATTTAAGGCAGACAGGATTAATTATGTTATGCTTTTTAACCGGAAAACACATATTCATTTTGGACTAAGTTCTAGTAAAATGTAATCTGAAATCCATGCCCACAGCGTTCAGTCTTCTATTTTCAGAATGGGGAACACTACATCTCAAGACTTTAATAATGAATGCTACAGTGTAGTTATTGTTTCTTCATACATAAAAAAATATTCGATGACTTGGTATGATTCAGTATTGTTCATTGTTATTTACCATTTATATTTCTTAAAAATTCTTAATAATAAATGCATACCTGCCAATCCGCCTTAATGTGGAACAGCGTAGAACACAGAACTTTTCAAGACTTAAATAAGCAATGTGCCTCATAATGAGTTACAGAATATCTCTCAACCAATCAAAGAGAATAAATCTCAATAGAATCAGGACAAATCGATAAATAATCACGGACAATCAACACTTAAAATATTAGTTCTATTATCTTCAGACATTGACAAAATAAGAGTATGAATTAATATACATTTTGGAAAGTATATCACTCTAACTATTGTCATTGTTTATTAAGTAATAATTCACCACCTTTTCTACCAGTTTTAGACGGGATTAATAAGGACGGAGCTAAAATTTTGAGTAAAAATCCCTGATTTTGACTCGATTTTTGGCTCTGTTCTTCTTAATCACACTTAAAACTAATCACGTTTGGAGCAAATGTGATTTACACTTAACGAATAATGACAGCATTAAGACTTATTTTACTTCAGAAAATGTATATTCTGTCAATGTTTCAAGCTAATAGTACCGATGTTTTAAAAGTGTCCCTGATTTTGTCTGATCATTTCTGAATTTGTCCCGGATTCTGGTGAGCTTTGTCCCTGATTGGTTGAGAACTATTGGAGAGGGCACTGATAAATGCTAAAACTTTAATCTTACACCGCGTTATTTGCGTCACGATGATGGATGCAAAAATATTTGTACGCGATTTTTATTCTAATGGTTTGCTGACACAAAATGAAAGAAAGGCAGGGCTTCGTTAAGAATGGTGATTCAACACACATCGGGTGCAGATTCCAGCTTTGTGACCGCTGGACCGTGACACTCAAAGCAATTCAGCAGTGACACTTAATTGTCACATCCCTGCAAGGCACCATTAAATATGACCGTGTTTTGCCAAAGCAGCCCGACACAAACGTCACGATTGTAAAACGTCAAACATCCGGTTGTGTAAACATGTTAGCAACCCCAGCTGTAAAACTGCCTTTCTAAAAATGTATGTGCCCAAAGAAGAGAATCGCCTTTCAAGCGTTTACAAACGTACACATGACTGAATGAAGACCCCCCCACCCACTTATTTTTTTAACCGATTAGAGATCTCGCTTAGTGCGTAAATAAATAACACAAATTCACGTTAGATGTAGTTTAACCCTACATTTCCATAAAATAATTTATACTATGTTGGTTTGCGAGTAAGCAAACCAAATGTGTGTGTGTGTGTGTGGGGGGGGGGGGGGGGCGCAGGGGTGCCTTAAGGGGACAAGAATCACTGACTCAAGAGTGTAATCATGGGATAATGACAAGGTCCTCTGTCTTTGGACCGACTGCAAACATGTTCAGAGTTTTAAGCATGTGTCAGTGAAGGAAAATGCAAGCTTTACTCTTCTGTACCTCTCAACTGTACAGATGTTCGCAGAATTTCCAAATTTTTGCGTCATATTTTTGGTCCTTTTTCATAAAACTGTGGTTTTCTGGCAAATTAGTGGTAAATCATTGCAAACTGAAGTTAAAAAATAATGACAGACATTTGAGTTTCAGACTTCATACCCTTCAGAAAATTCATGCTAATGCAAAATCTGTTGTTCTATCAACTTTCTAAGTCTGTAAGTGCAATATTTAAAAATTGTCCTTATTTTTGGGCCTTTGTCCTGCTCTTATTAATGGCTTTGTCCAGATTTCTAGTTCTAAGAGGTTGAGAGGTATGAATAATGGAGCTTATTTCACCATCAGCCAATTTAAAGAGAAGGTGGTTTTGTATTTGTTTCTGGATCATGTAAAGCCTCTTACTTGCCTTTATTAAATGCATTTTGCTTATGACACTTCAAATGATGTTTGGAAAAGTAAATGTTTTCTGTAGCCCAACTACCACATGATAGACTTTATAGAATATGTAAAAAAAAAAAATCCCTAAGACCTAATGCACAGAGAAAATTCAAACCTCAGATTTGCTTCTGTGGCACAAATTCTGAGGATCATTTTATTAAATAATATATTTTGATGCTCATGACTGAGTAATGAATAAAGTAAAAAAAAATGAAAACAAAATAACATGGTAGTAAAAGTGTCAGTCATAAAGTACAGTTGTTTAAAATCTTATAATGGTAGATGTTCTTGCTTTCACTGCTGCAGTATTCTTAACAATATGGGATTCCCTGCCACAGAAGCCTGGTGTCTGGCCAGTCTTTCAAAGACGTCCAAATTTAAAAGGTATGCCAAACATCACCATACGCTCCTTGCATAATGTAGGGCATAAAGGTGACATTCAGGCTTACCCAAAAACAGAACTGATTGCTCCAGGAGGAACACCAGTCCAAGGGACCCAAGAGGTAATGTATACGTCTAGGAAGGTAAAGAACTAGGGAGATGGAGGGAAGGAGCAAATACTGCAGCAGTGAAGGCAAGGACATTTACAGTTATGGCGCAATTTCACACAACTGTACTATGTCCTTACATTCACTGCTGCAGTATTCTTAACAATATGAGAGTGTACCAAAGCTCAAGAGGAAACTTGGGAGGAGGAAAGGCAGAAGAATTCCCTAAAAAACGTAAAGAACTGAACTAGCAAACCAGACGTAGCTCTAGAGATACCAGCCAACCTGTAGTGCTTGGTAAAGGTATGCACAGAAGGCCAGGCAGTTGCTTCAAGAATAGAGTTAGTATCTAAATCTTTGAAAAGAGCACCAGAAGGAGCCACATCTCTAGCAGAATGAGTCTTTAATGAAAAAGGAAGGCTCTTGCCATGAAAAGTGTAACAAAAGGAAATAGCCTTAGAAATCCAAGAAGAAATAGTTTGCTTGGATACAGCAAGCCCCAAAGATTTAGGATGAAAAGAAACAAATAACTGATCAGGTTTAATGCTCAGGTCTCTGATATCCAAAAGAGGTACTATGAATTGCTGCAGTTGGAATCTTTTAAACCTGCGGCTATTTCTCCTGTTTTGGCTGCTTTGCTGGATGCTTTTTCCAATGCCTGTCATGAGTCTGATTCACTGATCCCTGCTCACAAGAAGCCTGATAGGTTTTATAGGGTGCCTAAGAATTGTTTTTATTTCCTATATAAATGTCCTGCTGCTGACACCTCTGTAGTGTCTGTAGCCTCTGATAAACCATCTCAGTTGCTTCCTTCACCCAAGTTGTTGCTTTCTGACAAGGACAGCAGAACTATGGAAAGGCTAGGTAAGAGGGTTTACACTTCTGCTAACCTATCTTTTAGGGCTATTAATTATCAGACCCATATGTCTAGGTATGTGTTGGCTCTTCTTTCTTAGGCCTGTCAACTTATTTCTGATTATCCAGACTCTGAAGGTAAAACTTCTGTTCTTTCCTTGCTAGGGACTTCCTCTCAAGTCTTTTGTCATTCTATTAAATATAATTATGATGCAGCAGATGCTTGTTGTAGGGCTGCTGTTCTTAGTTCAATGATGAGGAAGCATTCTTGGCTTAGGCTCCAACCTCTACCTGATGTTATTAAAGCTAATTTGATGGATGCTCCTCTGGATTCTAAGTTTTTGTTTGGGGAAGCAGCTGCTGGTTTGTTTAAGCCCCTTCAGGATAAGGGTAAGGCCTTACAGGAGTCTAAACATGTGTTTTTTTCTTGTGCCTAAATTTTAAAGAAACTAACCCACTAATTCTGCCTTTGTTCATAGGCAATCCCACCCTTCCACTAAAGGCAAGAAAAGTGGCAAATGGGCTCCTCCTGCCAAAGCTTCTCAGTTTTCAGGGATTCTGAAAAGCCAGGTGCTGTGTGACTATCCACCTCTTCCCAGTCACATTCCCCTTTCTCTTCCTGTTTGGCTTCAGATCACTCAGGATTCATCAGGGATATTTCATGGTGTGGCTATCCTCCTCCTTTTATGGGCATTCCCCAGCCTTCTCAGGAACAATTTCCCTTTTTCCCAGAGGTTCTTCAAAACCTCTTGACTTAGGGTACTATTCAAGAGGTGCCTGTGTCCCAAAGGGAGAAAGGGTTCTACTCAAGACTTTCAAGAGCCCAGAAAAGAGGGCACTTGGAGACCTATTCTAGACCTCTCTCATCTAAACACCTTTCTAAAAGGTCATTCCTTTCAGATGTTGTCTCTTCAGATTCTGTTTCCTCTCTTGCTCCCTCAGGTCTATATGGTATCTCTGGATCTCAAGGATGCTTATCTCCATATTTCAATCGATCCTCTTTTCAGGAAGTTTTTGAATTTCTTTGTTGCTTCCTGACATTTTAAGTTCTATGCTTTGCCCTTTGGCCTTTCTACTGCCCCAAGGGTGTTCACCAATGCCTTGCTCCTGTAATTGTTTTTTGCAAGCTTCAAGGGATCCAATTTTTTCCTTATTTAGATGACCTGCTGATTCAGGTGTCCTTTCCAGAGACTGTTTTGCAAAATCTTCATTTTACCATCACCCTTCTTCAGAGCCTGGGGTTCACCATAAATTTCAAAAAGTCTTCCCTGTCTCCTTCTCAGGATCATGTTTTCCTGGGTTGCAGGATTCAGATGGTGCCAATGCTTGCATCCCTGCCTCTTCCAAAGGCCTTAACTTTCATTTCTTTCTTTCACACTCTTCTTCGTCTGGCTTCCATTACCACGTGTGAGGTTCTGAGAGCTCTGGGTTTCATGGCATCCACCATTCCAATGCTCCCTCTGGCCAAACTTCACATGAGAAAGTTTCTGTAGGTTCTGAATTCAGTGTGACTTTAACATGCACATCCTCTAGATTTTGTAGTTCCTATTCTTCCTTGAACTTCATTGGTAGATTCTGCAGTTGTATCTGAATCCAGGGATCCCTTTTCATCCTCCTGTTCTCTCTCAGGAATTGTTTACAGATGCATCAGACATGGGATGGGGGCAACATTTGGCTCACTAAAAGTACATGGGTTGTGGTCACCTCATGCAGCAGAAGAACCACATCATTGTCAAAGAGATGAGAGCTCTTCTGTTGGCTCTTCAGGCCTTTCATCCTCTTTTATCTCCAGGGCCTCTCAAGGTGTTCAGACAATACCACAGTGATGTGGTACATCAACAAACAGGGAGGAACGAGATCTTATGTTCTTTGCCAGTTGGCACTTCTCGTATGGGATCTTGCTGTCAAGTGTCAAGTGACTCTTCGGGCAGTTTATATCCATTCCATTCAAAAACATTGCTGCAGATGCCCTGAGCAGGTCCTTAACTCAGTCTCATGAATGGATGCTTCACAGGGATGAGTCTCTGGACATTATTCCCCAGTGTGGTTCTCCTCAAGTGGATCTTTTTGCCTCCCCTCTGAACAGACAACTTCCTCTGTTTTTTGCCAGAGTTTCAGGTCCTCTGGTGTGGAAGGTGGACACCCTCTCATTTTCTTGGAAGGGAGTGTTTCTTTGTGTATTCCATCCTTTTCCTCTCATTCTGAAAGTCCTCTTCAAAATTCAACAGGATGCTCCCAAAATCTTGTTGGTGATTCCCTTTTGGCCATGACACCACTGGTTCCCTCTATGTCTGTATCTAGCCAGGCAAAATCATCCCAAGTTTCTTCACAGGTTGGATGTAATCACACAAGCCAAGGGATCACTCATCCATTCTTACATGTCCATGCTTCAAATGACACATTTTTTCTGATGATATGCTACATGTCCTGCATAAAGCCAGAAAAACTACTGCTAGGAAATCCTACTTATCCAAATTGAAAACTTTCTTTTTGGTGTCTCTCTTGTAACCTGGACCCACTTACTGTGGATGTTCCTTTAGTTCTCTTATTTGTGTGAGTTGCTCAATGCTGGTTTGGCCTACTTATCAGCTATCTCTGCTGGTCTGCCTTTTTCACCTCCTTTAGCTTCTAGATTTGAGATGAAACAATTTCTTAAAGGTGTCCTTAATGTTAGACCTCCTAGGAAGCCTATTCCTCCTCCTTGGGATCTTAATTTGGTTTTGGAAAAGTTGTCTCAGCCTCTTTTTGAGCCTGTTGCTTCAGCTTCATTGCAGCATTGTTCCTGAAAAACTGTTCTTTTGTTAGCTCTTACTTCTGCCAGTGGGTGTCTGAGTTGCAGACCCTCATGGCTTGTCCTCCTTTTTTGGTCTTTCATGAGGACAGGGTGTCCTTGCACATTAATCCTTCTTTTATGCCTAAGGTTGTTAATGAGCTATCACTGAATCAGTCTGTTAATCTGCCTGCTTCTTTTCCCTGTCTGAAATCTGATAGTGAGAGGGTGCTGCATACTTTGGACATGCATAGGTAACTCAGGGTTTATTTGGATAAGACTAAGGCTATTAGAAAATCTAATCAGTTATATGTTTCTTTTCATCTTAGATCTTTGGAACTTGCTGTATCCAAACAATCTATTTCTTCTTAGATTTCTAAGGTTATTTCCTTTTGCTACACTTTTTTATGGTAAGACCCTTCCTTCTTCAGCCAAGGTTCATTCTACTAGGGCTGACTTCTTCTGGTACTTTTTTCAAGGGCTTAGATACTAAATCTTTTCTTGAAGCAGCTACCTGGACTTCTGTGTATACCTTTAGTAAGCACTACAAGTTATATATCATCTCTAGAGCTAGGGATAGTTTTCCTAGTGCCAATCTTCATGGCTTTTTAGGGGTCTCTTCTGCACCTTTCCCCTTCCAAGTTTCCTCTTGAGCTTTGGCACTCACCCATATGTTAAGAATACTGCAGCAGTGAATGTAAGGACATAGTACAGTTGTGTAAAATCTTACCATAATGGTAGATGTCCTTGCCTTCACTGCTGCAGTATTTGCTCCTTCCATCCCTTTAGTTCTTTACCATCCTGGATGTACAGATTACCTCTTGGGTTCCCTGGAGTGATGTTCCTACTGAAGCAATCAGTTCTGATTATGGTAGGCCTGAACATCACTTTTATGCCCTGAGCTATGCAAGGAGCATTTGGTTGATGTTTGTTGTACCTTAAAGCAAAAGTAGACTTTGGTAGAATGGCTGGACATCAGACCTTCACAGCAGGGAATCCCATATGTTAAGAATACTGCAGCAGTGAAGGCAAGGACATCTAGTATTGTGATAAGATTTTATACAGCGGTACTTTGTTTGAATTGTTGCATTTTACAATAAACTGATTGTGACTACAGAGTTCCCACCCAATTTTCCTTTCAGATGACTATCACATGCACTGTTCTACAAGGTTAGCAGTTTGGCTGATGCACAACCACTGTTTTTAAAGCTCTTCCCTAACCAAGTTCAAGTGCAACTTGGACCAGTGGATGGGAAACTGAAAATGTATTCCTCGTTTGGCACCTATAGCTCTAACAGACAGAAGCAAACTCAAAAAAAAAAAAAAAAAAAAAAGCTAGAATTCAATCTGCTATATGTATTTGAGAAGCAAAGCTAGACTTAGAAAGGCCCCCTCAGGGGTCAATAGCCTAGTAATCACCTATCAACCTAAGAAAGGAAGATGTGACAAATATGGAATAATTCACCATTATCTCCCATATCTGTGGATTAAAAATGTGATGATTCCATACCATCCACTGAAAAAGTGAATTCAGGCTAGCTTCCAGGTTGGTACAGTCTAACACTGCATTTCAAAAGAGAAAATGTATAAGTGTATATTGTCAAGGTAATGCAGATAATGTAAATTTCTACTTTGCAAGACTTTATAAAGTTATATCATATGCACTGTGAAAAACAATGTTGCAGGGAGAGATCTCCGAAAGACAGCATGCACTAAGTCTAGCCTGAGAGGAAAGAAGGAAAGCAATTCATTATAGTATCAGTCAGACCACAGTAGTCTTAAGGTACTAGACCAAAATGCCATTTTTAATAGTGTCCCAAACCACTGGGGGGGGGGGTCATTGAGGTTCAGGAGCAAATGCAGCCATGAAATGTCACCTTAATATGGTCATTTAACAAGGACCTTTTCACTGATTCACATAGAAAGACTTTCAGAGATCTAATAGGTCATGAGATGTCAAATAGAAATATATCTGGATGCATGTGACTTTTTCAATAACCATACCTATAAATGTTGCCAGCACTGTGGCACAAAAGGATGATTCCTTGTCTGTGACCAAGATGATCCAGGGCCAATTAGTGACCATTTGTCTATTAGATTCATTATATTATTTATACTGTTAGTATAATTAAGATTTATTATATCTTTAATGTTATCTGTTATAATTATTCCTAAATAATTCATTTTCTTCTCTTTGACACTATATTTAATTAATTATTTTTGATTCTATTCTTATTTGTATTTATAGGTAGGCAAGATTTTTGTTTTGTCATTGTTAAACATTAAACAGATTTTCTTTGAAATACATCTATTGCTAAGAAAACTGCAGATAGAGAATTATCATTGTCATTTAGTGTCAGTAGGATGTCATCAGCAAACAGCTGAATTTTAGAGTTTAAATTCTTATTTATGTTAATACTTTTTATATCTATATTTGATCTGAGAAAATTAGCACACGGTTCCATAATTAGGTTAAAAAGCAGAGGTGAAAGAGGACATCCTTGTTGGGTTCCTTTCAAAATTTGTACAGAATCAGAAGTAAAAGTACCTATTTTAACATATGCAAAACAATCATTATACAGAAGATTAATAAAATAAATGAATTACTTGAGAAATTATATTCTTCTAAAACCAGCAAGAGATATTTCCACTTTACCAAGTCAAAAGCACTATTAATATCAAGACTCATTAATGTTAAGTTGTCTTTTGTTTTATTTGCATAGTCAGTTATTATGATTATTCTTTTAGTATTATCACAACTATTTTTTTTAGGATAAAGCCAGTTTGATCTTCATCAGTCATGGACAGTAGAATACATTTTAATCTATTAGCATGAACTGCCATGAATAATTTACAATCTACATTTAAAAGTGAAATTGGCCTGTGCGAAGATCATTCAGTAGGATATTTGTCAGTCTTTAAAATTGAAGAGATAAGGGTATTTTTCCAGGAAGGAGGAACTTTAGCTAGATCCTTGACTATAGAAAAAAAACTTTGTGTAGTATATCTAGGGCTTCTTTGTGTAAGTACGGATATAATCCCACCATTACCTCGTGTTTTATTAGGTTTCAGTTTAGAAATTTAAGTTTGAAGTTGAGACATAGAGATTGGTTTGTCGATTCATTTCATTTGGCCATCAGATAGTTTAGTTTTTATATTTTTTGATAAATATTTTAAATGATTCTTACGGATCTATTAATATATTATTTTGATTGATTTTATTATAATAATCTTTGAATTCCGTTAGAATATCTTCTATTTTGGTTACTTTTCTTTTCTTCCTATGTGAGTAGACTTCTTTTATGTGATTGGACTTACGGAGTAATTTTGTTTTTGTGGCTAAATTGTGCATATATTTTGGATTAATAGAGAAGTTAATCAACTTAGACTTCTTAAGGATGATTTTAATTTTATGGTTTAAGATTTCTGTTGTTTAGCTTATTAATCTCATCTGTATTATTATTTTTGTCAGATTTTTTAATTTTAACTTATCAAGTTTTTCTTGTATTCCATGTAATTCTTTGTCCTACTTTTTATTTGACAACCAATTAGAGACTTAATTAATTAAGTTAATTAATTAATTAGTGAATTAGTATCATCTATATTATTAATTCCTATAAAGGATTTTTTTAATAAAAAGTCCTTAAATTCTTTTAAACAAGTTATATATACTGACGATCTTATGATTTTAACATTATTATTAGATTTCAAAAACAGCTCAAATGTAATTGCACTGTGATCTGAAAGCAGACAGTTTACTATTGTAACTTTGCCTAGTGTATCAGTCAGGTCATTAGAGACAGTAACACTATCAGTTCTGGATTGTGTTCCGTATCTATGGGAATAATGGGTAAACAATGATGAATTTGGCTCTGAAAATTCATTTATGACTCTAAGATGAAACAATTCAGTAAATTTTAACAATGCCTTTGCAGATGCCTGCATTCTCCTTTTACCTATTGTGTTAGTATCACTTGGTAACAATATACAATTAAAGTCTCCTGCTAGAATGCTATTGCCTTTCGAGTTTTAAATTACTTATTCTAGATGTTGGTCAACTGTTTTAATTCCTAATCCAGGAATCTAATACAAGTTAATAAGAGTTAATATCCTCGTATTATACTTTGTAGTTAAAGTGAAAAGCATATCTTTATTATCTTGCTATGTTTCTGTAACTGTAGGCATAGGCAGTGAATTTCTCCATAATATAGAAACCCCCTTTTTTCTGATTATATTGTGAACTGGATACTATAATGTAGTTTTTAGTATTTAGCCTGTCTGTACCTTGTGTTAATAAATTTGTTTCCTGTAAAAAATAACTTGAGGATTAAACAACTTCAAATATCTGTTTAAGCTACCCCTCTTGCATCCATTATTTAATCCATTGACATTTATAGAAATACAGTTAATAAATGCCATTTGTCCTACTGATCAAAAGTATACATGTACTTCTCACAGATAATGACACTTTGTTAGTAAAGAACTGCTTAGCATCATCATGTGAGCATGATGAAGGTTTGATTAGACATACTATAGTTACTATTGTAAACACTTGAAAAAAGGTAAAAAATATAATTATCATTAAACATTTGCTTTTAAGATCCCTCTAACTCACCATGGAGTCTAACACTTCTTGCTTGAATAGTCTAACAATCCAAGCAAACACATCCATCTAATTCTCTGACAAAAAAGTCTACTCTTCTACCCCCAAATATGATGTCATTAACAGTAAATAAAGATGAACCTGTATCTTTTAAAACATTGTATATATATATATATATATATATATATATATATATATATATATATAGTTGAACAAATTTCACATCTTAACTTGTTGTTTAACATATACATTCTGCAGTTTTATGTGTTCATTAAGGTGTTAAAGTAAGATATGCTTACATCTCTTATTATTGTTCCTTATCTATTCAGAGTTTTAAAATTCATCAATTAATAGTATAAAATATGAAAGACTGCTGCACAACAATTTAAAATGTTTTGTGATGTGTGCCACCATAGGACCAATATACTTTTAGACCCTTCAATTCCCTCTTTGTAAGATTATATTAAAGTAAATGAATAGTTGTTCTACAGCATTTAAATAACATTTCACTGTTTGTTTATATTTAGTGGTTTATTACTGTAAAAGCCTCCTATGTTATTTCTGTCAAGTAAATCTGAATTCAAAACTCTGCACAAACTGTTAGAACATTCCACAAATGAACAGTTACTGAAGAAGAGAGTCCAAGGCTACCAGTATTTCCACAAAAAATGTGTTTATTAAGCGCTTTTCATTTTGCCAAGTATCAAAACTTCATTAGATAAAATCAGCATACTAAACACTCCATATAAGTACTTTAAAAATCTGTCATGTGACCATGTTCTTCCAATAATAAATTCTTCTTCCATTTTTATTTATTTAACCCTACTGTTCCCAAATCATACTTCATTTACATTTTAGCCAGATGGCTGAAAGTTATTGTTTACTAAAACCAGATATAAAACAGTATTAACACATATTATAATACATTACGTATCTATACACATATTGACACTGAATAGTCAAACTTTTAAGTTTTAAAATTCACTGAATTGAGCACATCTCATTTAACCCGGGTTGTGCTGCTGCGTTTAACCTCAATTGCCAGAGTAACCCTAATCTTTCTAATAAAAGTGGCTTAGGGCCTACCCTTCCATCTTGTGTGATTTGGTCTATTACTTTAAATTTAAAACTGTGTGTTGGGCATTCTGAAATATGTTTAGCCAAAGCAGTCTCAGTTTTATTTTTCCTAGGTACAGTGCTGTCTTTGACAGGGCCATGTTCCAAGAACTGCAGTGCCAACTATTCTGCATGTCAGCTACACCTATGGTAGGAGATGTACACACTGTCCAGATGTCAATATCTGTTAATGCAGGAAAGCTGTACAGGTCATGGACAGGGGACCACACATATGGACAGTACACAGCTTGGAGTAACCTACACAGTGCCTACCATATCTCTCACCTGTACAGACTTATTGCAGAATGTCCCAGAGATTTGCATCATAATTGTGGTCTGTATAACATGAAATAGTGGTTGTCTGGCAATTCATTGGCAAATCACGTAAGCTTAAGGTCAGAAAATAATGAAATATGGTAGTGTCAGACTTCATACCCTATAGAAACATGCATGCTAATGCAAAACCTGTTATTGAATCACCTTTCTAGGTTTTGTAAGGCCAATACTTAAAAATGGTCCCTATATTTAGGCCTCTGTCCCCAAGTACTTATGGCTTTGTCTAGATGTCTGGCTCTCAGAAGTTGAAAGGTATGGTGCCTAGTAGGACAGCAGGTACTTAAAGGTCAGTGTACTGCCAGTGTATAAAAGGCTGCCACCTTTCTGTGTCAGCACTGACTACATGTCACTGACCAACAGCCATACCCCTGGAATGACACAGGTTGTCACAGAAGTAGCACAAGTATGCCTTGTATATCTTTTCTGCTTGTACTAACACTGTATTTGCCTGCCAACTATCTGCAAAACAAGAAAGGGGCATGTCAAAACAGTATGGGCAGACAGTGGGGAAGCAGACATCAAACGCATAAGAGCAAACAAGCAATTACCAAACCAGTCTCCCAACTGTCTATGTTTGGCAGAACATTATTAACACTGTGTCCCCATTGTGGGCCTTTGTCTACCTGTCATATTTGGGCCTGTTCAGATGTCAGTCTGTGATGGTAGGCCCACAGCTAGGCCCACATGTAGCCTCATAATAACATAGAGCAACACAAACCATCTAAGGATCACAGCAAATGGAGTGGTGCAATAATGGACAACCTGCTAAATAGGTACACTCAGAGATGTGAAGTCCACAACCCTGTGTGAAATGTAACGGCATGTACCCCACCTGCACCAAAATTACAAATGCATATTAGCCGCCACTGTGGCCAAAGCCTGTGACTGGACTACAGAATGACAAAGAAACACACATAAGGGGAAGGGAAACCATTGGCCAGACAAATGGAGAATGTGCACACCAGAACAGATTGTGCAGTAACATAGGTGCCATGCACTGTTAGCAAACATCACCTGCAAATACACAACACACACCCAAGTAAGTGGAGGTCTGCAACAAAACAAAACCCAAACAATGGACACCTCAGAGGCAAAATCACAAAATCACATGAGAACTCCACAAACCTACACACCACAGACCATGTAGACTCCACACA
>NC_056731.1:17089549-17188892 GCF_019279795.1 Protopterus annectens
TGTTTCACGTCTTTCCTGACCTAGAGTAGTCCAAATACAGGCTTTGCTGTATTCTGGACTTTTGGAAAGTTCCTGTATTGCCCATTTCCTTTCTTGGATAAAGGGAGGCTTCTTTGTTCACCAGTGGCAGTGGGGAGCTTGGAGCAGCCTATCTATCCCTGGAGGAGTGTTCCCAGCACAAGAATCTGGTAGTCTATTGGCCGTTTTGGGCCAATTTCTAGCTCTTTCAAGTCCCCCTGTATAAAACCCGCTTTAGCACGGCTTTGCGCGATTTTGCACATAGCGCAGCATCAGGCAGTGCCGCTTAATTGGGTTTAAACCATTCTCGGCTCCACAAAGTCTGTTCTTCACTTTTTCCCTTAGAACTGATCTAGTTCTCATAATAAACACCCTATTCCCACTCTAAAGCCTGGCACTTGCTCACTAAAGCAATTATATAAGTCAGCACTAAAAAATTAAAAGCACTACACCCTCACAAACTCCCCTTGAGTACTTTGTTCCCCATTGGCCCTTTTTTTCAATTCTAAAGGAATTCCCAATACTATTCTAGCATGTCCAAAGGTCAGTTGTCAATCTCCTCTCCGGTCCAGCTGGTGAATCTGGGAATCTTGAGGCAATGTTACAACTGCCTCATGTACACAGACAACCCTCTCCTCCTCCCAACAAATTCCAACACATGTGAGAGATGCAACCATATAACCAAACTGGAGGCTAAGCTCTCTCAACTCAGTACTGGCATAACCAGTCAGGAGAAGGAAACCACACTCACTACAATTCCAGTCTCACATAGACCTACCACGACAGCAAACCAAACACATAAACACACAAAAACATACTCGGAGGCTCTAAATAAAAATCTGCCTAAGCAGCAGATACCTCCAAAGCAGACACCCAAGCAACCGCTACCCCAAAACAAAACACGTGCAACACATAGCTCACAAAGCCAGTTTGCCGAACAGTCACAGCCCTTAAGGCTAAACAACACACCCGATACACTTGTAATAGGTGACTCTATCATCAGGCACACTGATGTCCCGCTCACCAGGCTGAACAAGGAGAAGGTCACTGTGAGCTGCCTGTCGGGCGCTAGGATTCGCCACATAACACAAGCACTCAGGTCACTCCAAGGCAAGTACAAATATGACTCAGTCATTGTCTATGCTGGTGTGAATGACCTGAGACGTACCTCCCTGGACTACATGAAAAGAGACATAGAGGACCTCTCTGAGCATGTAGCCCAGGCCGGTATGACCCTGACCTTGAGTAGCATCTTACCCTCACCAAGAATGATGCCACAATATGAAGACAAGATGATCAATTTCAACAATTGGCTTATGTATTGGTGTCATTCAAAGGGGATCCAATGCCTGTCTGTCTGGGATGACATGCTCGACAAGCCATGATGCTTCGCTAGGGACGGCTTGCACCTGTCACCCCTGGGCTTTTGGATATTGGCAAAGGCTCTTGCCACCCCCATAGTGCCTTTTTTAGGCAAGGCTCAAAAGACAAACCCACCTCCATAGGTATCACAAGGTATAAGAAACTAAGAGTAATGCTACTCAATGCCAGAAGTCTAAACCTCAAGATGCACGCACTCGAAACTCTCCTTAGCATGGAGAACATCGATATCTGTGCAGTAACATAAACCTGGTTCAAGGCTCCCAAAAGCACCCCAGCACTACCAGGTTATACCTCATACCATGTTTTTCGGCCGCAAAACTTGGACCGAACCACAAAAGGAGGGGGAGTATCAATATTCGTCAAAGATACCCACACCTCCAGGTTGGTGGCACAGCAGGAAGCATCAGAGACTATCCATGTGCAACTAACAGTGGGTAAAACTGCCTTCCAGTTTATAGCCTGCTACAGACCACCCTCCCAAACCCAGGAACCCCACTCGGCCTTCCTGAGAACACTGGAAAATATGAAGGTCTCTCCAAACACCATTATATTGGGCGACTTCAACTACCCTAACATAGACTGGGAGCATTACTGTAGCTCCAACACCCTAGCCCAAAGGTTCCTAGAATTTATAAACTCAAATGCTATGGAAGAACTTGTTGCCACTCCCACAAGAGGGGAAAACATACTGGACCTGATCATCACCAACATGGGGACTCTATGCTCCAGACCAGAATTGTATCCCTCACTGGTAAGATCAGACCATAAACTAATCTCACTAGATATTCACATCCCGACCCCAGCCCATGCCCAGAAAACCACAGTGAAAAACTTCTCTAAAGCAAATTTTACACTCCTAAAAACCGAGGTGGAATCTTTCAAAGCCCCCGGGCCTGTGGAAAATATGGCCCAGACCGCAGAATCCTTTATAAACGCATTCTATGAACACCTTCAGGAATGCATGGAACATGCAATCCCAAATAAAACCAAGACCCAATCCTCCAAAGTTAGGCGTCCTGTCTGGTGGACCCCAGCCATAAACAAACTATACAATAAAAGGAGGAAGCTACTACATGATAGAGCAAAATCCCAAAAAGGGAAGGCATCTCTGATCAGTATTAGCAAAAAACTACGGGCACTCATAAAATCGTCTAAGGCCAGCTTCGAGATAAAAATTGCACAGGACACTAAGGATAATCACAAGGCTTTCTTTAGTTATGTTAGGAACCTGGGTGGGAATTCCCAGATATGCTCAGAATTAGTCCAAAATGACAAAAAATACACCGAACCAACATACATTGCCAACATCCTAGCTGAGAGGTTCAGTGCAAACTTCTCCCCCACTTCC
The DNA here is from genome assembly GCF_019279795.1 of Protopterus annectens. NCBI lineage: Eukaryota > Metazoa > Chordata > Ceratodontiformes > Protopteridae > Protopterus > Protopterus annectens. The sequence goes on from NC_056731.1 coordinate 17,092,299, forward strand.
TCACCAAAAGGGCAAATATTCATCCCAGCAGAGTGCTGCCCCCCTGACATCTCAGATGCTCAGGTAAGAGCTGCCCTCTCCAAAGCAAAAAACACAGCATCAATGGGATCAGACAGTGTCCCAGGCTGCATCCTACATGAACTCCAAGAAGAACTAAACCCAAACATAAACCTACTGTTCAATCTCAGCCTTACTACAGGATATGTACCCAAAGAGTGGCGTACAGCAACAGTGGTCCCTCTCCACAAAGGTGGTGCCTCAACAGATCCTGGAAACTATCGCCCCATAAGCTTGACTAGCTTGGTCTGCAAAGCTATGGAAAGGATCATCATGGACCTCATAAATAAAGATATTGGGGACCTACAGACACTGGATCCTACCCAGTTCGGCTTTGTTAAGGGCAGATCCTGCCTCTTAAACCTGGTCAATTTCTTTGAAACAGTCACCAAGGCCATTGACGAGGGAAGGTGGTCCACACAGCCTACCAGGACCTTGCAAAAGCCTTCGATACAATACCCCACTCGGGCATTATAGATAAGCTCACCAGCTTAAATATAAACCCCTATGTCACTAGATGGGTTGCAAACTGGCTCAAGGACAGAACCCACATGGTTAGAATTGCTGGAGCCATGTCAGACCCCAAACCAGTTACAAGTGGCGTCCCACAAGGCTCAGTCCTGGGACCTCTCTTGTTCAGTATATATTTCTCGGAGGTACAGGCTAACATGGAAGGACTGTGGCTGACCAAGTTCGCATATGACTGCAAACTGGGTGCCATAATCAACTCTCCAGCCGACACAAGCATCCTACAAAAGGGCCTCATAGAAACAGACAACTGGTGCCAGAGCCATGGCCTCAAGCTAAACACCAAAAAGTGTATAGTCATCTCCTTTGGCAAAAACAAAGTGCCCACAAATTACCACATAGGTGGTAATCCATTAAGTACGGAAGAAGTAATTAGGGACCTGGGGACCCAAGTTGATAGCAATCTCTCATTTGACAGCCACGTGGCCAAAGTGGTTAGAAAAACATTTTATATAGCCCACCTAATCATGAAGGGATTCACATCTAGATCAGGGGAGGTCATCATGCCACTTTACTCATCTCTCATCAGGCCCATAATTGAGTACAATGCCCCTTTTGGGATGTACCTTACCAGACACCTGCAGCAACTGGAAAGAACCCAAAAGTACCTCACCAAGTGGATTAAAGGGCTCAAACAGATGCCATATGCTGCCCGGTTAAAGAAACTCCAGCTCTACTCAGTGGCATACCGCCTGCTCAGAGGTGATCTGTGCCTGACGTATAAAGCCATGTCCAACCCGGAATTAATGGACATGCTGCACCTCAGAAAATCCAAATCCCATCGAGCTACGCGCTCGAGAGACTTGAACCTCAGCACTGAAATAAATAGGACATGCTGGAGGGAGAGATTCATGACCCAGAGGCTCCCTTCACTCTGGAATAAAATCCCAGTCCAGGTTAGGTAGAGTCCCTCATTGACTCTCTTCAAGAGGAATCTTGATGAGTGGATGGGAGATAGTAGGTTTACCCCGGGTATCACTTCTGTGTCACTGTTAGACAGAGGCACAGTATACTAACCTCGAAAAAGGGCATAGCAAAATTCATTTAAAATGGGTGGCAAAAGCCAAACACACTCTGGCTAGGCTTATAAATTCCCTAGGGCAGATAGCCTAGTATGAACCTATGAACCTATGAACCTATGAACAACACTTCCCAGTGCCCTACTTTAGCAACACTTCCCAGTGCCCTACTTTAGCAGTCCTGCTGATGTAATTGCCCTTAGAAGTACTTTTGGACAGCACCCAGCCCTGTAAGCTCTGTGGCACATGTAATTAAGTATCAGTGTAGTACAGATAACTAGATAGGCAGGGGTTCTACATTCAGTTGTGTCACGTGTGTGTGTGTGTGTGTGTGTGTGTGTGTGTGTGTGTGTGTGTGTGTGAAGGTGTTTGTAAGTATGTATGTTTGCAGGGTAATGTATTTTGATGCCCTTCCCACCCAGTACATTTCCCATTGCCATACTTTGCAAGGGCTCTTGATGTAACTCACCTTAAACATACCTTGTGACACTATTAAATCCTCTAAACTCTGTAGCACATGTGATGACTGTGTAACACTGTAGTACACATAAATAGATAGGCAGGAGTTCTAAACTCAATACTGGCAACTGTAATTGTGTGTGTGTGTGTGTGTGTGTGTGTGTGTGTGTGTGTGTGTGTGTGTGTGTGTGTGTGTGTGTGTGTGTGTGTGTGTGTGTGTGTGTGTGTGTATGAGAATCTGTGTGGTTATACCATTTTGAGGTGTGTACCACCCAGTACATGTCCCATTGCCCTAATTTACAAGGCCTGCTGGTGTCATTCACCTTAGATGTACCTGTATACACTTGTCAGCCCTCCAAGCTCTGTGCCATGTGCAGTAACAGAGTAATACTGTAGTGGAAATAATTAGATAGGTAGGGGTTCTAAACTCAATGCTGAAAACTCTAGTAGTGTGTGTAAACATATCCCCTGTGGCTGTTTTGTGTGTGTAGATTATAGCATTTTAAGGCCTGTTGACTCCCACCCATGTCATTACTTTATAGAGCCTGTTAATGGCATCTGCCTCACATGCACCATGTAACATTATACAGCCCATACCAGTCATCTGTACAGATGCACCTGGAATATACACATGTTTGAAACACATATGGGGTTTGTGTCCCCTAACAATGAGCATTCCTGTGATATCATTACCAAATATGTCGCAGTTACTGTAGTGACACACATGCTAGCATCAGACATCATACCTGACTGACACATCATGTTGATACAAAGTCTGTCACTCTAGCACTTGTGCAAGTTTGTAGGAGCAGTAGATGAGACAAATTGCTATGTCTGGTAGGTTATCCCACCATCCATGAAGGCATTTGCAAGATTACCTGTTGCAAGAGGTTGCGTGTTAGGTTTCATGCATGTGATCTATGTGAAGCATGTCAGGTATACACAGCACTATAGTACATACAAGTGGATATGTAGGGTTACTAATATGTCTATTGGCAACTGTGTATGTGTTTCTGTATGCACAGCCCCTGTGGCTGTATTTAGTGTGTGTATGTGATGGCTATACCATTCTGTGTGCCTCTTCCACCCTGTGAACTCCCCCATTGCCAACTTAGTCTCAGCCCATACAGATGTCATCCACCATACAAGCACAGTTATGCAGTTTCTAACACCAAGCCACTGTGGTGCATGCAATGGTCATATCACTGTGTATTATATATTAATAGATGGGTAGGTCATCTACTCTGATAAATGTCACCTCCATGTGCATGTGTGTTTCCATGCATGTCCCTACATGTGTGTGTGTGTGTGTGTGTGTGTGTGTGTGTGTGTGTGTGTGTGTGTGTGTGTGTGTGTGTGTGTGCGTTTGTGTCAGATGCCTCTAACATGTTAAGAGCCTCTGTATGCACCACTGGCAATCTTAACAGCTCCTGTAATTGTCACCCACTTCAGTAGTAGTGACAGACACTGCCACTATACAGTACTGCTGTGCTATCTGTGTTATGTATCTAACACTATCATTCATAAGACTGTGGAGGTAGGGGCTGTGCTCAGCCCTTTGTCAGCTGCTCCATGTACAGGACTATGACTCTATGTGTACTAGCAGCATGAGAGGCCAGATATGCATATGAGATAGCAGACGCATATGCTGGTGATTGTCAGGTAAGACTAACACAGGCTGACCAGTGTCAGGAATACATACCCCAAACCTGTCATGCACAGTACCAGACATACCCTCATCGATTGCATGATGGTCGAGTGGATGTGACAGAAATGGCAGGGGCAACAGGTGCTGATAGCTGAATCTGTTGCAGTTAAAGTAATGGTTAAGCTTGTGAGGGACCTAGTGCCAGTACTCAAGTAACCTCCTCTGTATGTGTGAGCCTGCAGTCTTACAGAACAGCCAGCTGACATATATGAAGGCTAGCTGGCTGTGTCAAGGGTATGTATGCAAGGACACAATGTCTGCCTCAATTGCCCCTCACACACTATTGCATGTAAACACACCAGGTAAACATGTACATATACAGCTGCACCTTGGCTATGAAAAAGGCACTGTGTTTCCACTCTGCCTTACTCATCATTGCTACTGTCAGCAGGCCTACAGCCTGCAGATACACAGACACCTGAAACACAACCAGAATACAGTATGTGACACTACAGTCAGTCAACAGTACTAACAGCAATAGTGCATCATGGCTAACAAGGTACATACACCACGATGTGTACCCATAACTACTGACAGCAGACAGCACCTTACACAGCATGACATTGCTACACTGTACTATAGTCACCCTGTGCATCAGACCCATATGAGCATGTCCGTGCATCAATGGTATAGATAACAGGGTTGTGGCACAAGTATCATCACATGCACAGGGTGTGGTGTTGGATTGACAGAGGCCTAAGCTGGGCCATATGGCTGACGTCATGTGTGTGTGTGTGTGTGTGTGTGTGTGTGTGTGTGTGTGTGTGTGTGTGTGTGTGTGTGTGTGCATCTGGAGGGTTGGTGTTCAACTGAGCCATGCAGAGGAACTGTGTGTGTCTGGTGGTGACTGGCCTGTGATAGGGATGTGAGTGTTTGTCTGCACACACTCAAGCCATGTGGGTGCCCAACACAGGGCTATGTTGCACAGCCATGGACTGCACATGGCAGGATGTATGGTTCACCATCTCCTGGCATTGACGTGGAAACTGGTTCTGCCAGGAGTTTCACTGGCACCTTCAGGGCCAAGGACAGATGCAGTACTACTCCCCGATGGTGACTGCTGTCTGCTGGATGTGACCTGCCAGGACAACATGCCTATGGCCTGCTCCGGTGTGGTGTGGACAGCACCCTCCCTTCGGTAGTGCTGCTGGTACTGCCACTATGGGACTGTGAATGTGCATGGCCATGTGGGTTCAGAAATGAACATGTTGCTGATCTATGTCCACCTCGTTGATGCCCTACTCCCACCACATGCTCAAGGACAGACATTGCATGGACAAGCAATGACAATGTCTCACCCCACTGTCTCTCCACAACATTGGCAAGATGATGTATGGCATCATAAATGCCGTGGAGGTAGTCACGCATGGCAGGGAATGCTCTATTCATGACCCTGAGCATCTATCTGGTGTTGCAATCAGTACGTGCATGTGCCTCCATAACAGACCATAACATGTATCTGGTGACACCTGCTGTGGCACTTGCAACAGGGATTTGATGGTCAGCAGTCCTCTGTCTAGCACCCCTGTCCATCTGCCTGTGTGTGACCTAGCCTGCTCTCTGGCTATGGCTGGTATCTACACTCACACTCGCCATACTCAATACACTAGCCTGTTCCATGCCACTACCCTGAACATGTCCATTATTCATGGCTGCTGGGGACTGGGTATGTGTGGACATACTGACTGTGTTCAGGGACATGGTGGGTGACAGTGGGATACAAAACAATGGGATAGATTCTGGCACCAACAATCCCACCTGTGCCTTACTATGACCACTGTCATCATGTGAGTCTGCTAAGACACTGACTTCAGGTTGTGAAGGGGAGGGACTCAAACCCTTGTGTTCACCTACGAAGGGAAGACAACATATATAAATTAATACCCTGCAGTATTATGTTTGCTGACACACACACACACACACACACACACACACACACACACACACACACACACACACACACACACACACACTCCTGGTACAGTCTGTCACAGCTGTGACACCTATGGGCCCTTCAGGGCAGACCTTACGGTAGTTCTGCCTGCCACAATCGAACTCTTTTACTGCTACTGTAAGGCCCACAACAAAAGGTGACAAATCCTACTGTGTGATGAGCCTAGTAGCAGAATGGTAATTGTGGCCAAGAACAAGGCTATTGGAGTGAGCTTTACAGTGTCACCAAGTGCATATTCACGTACTGTAAGAGCTGACTTACTGCTATACAGACCACACACAATGACGAGGTGTAAATATATGTAATGATAACTGATGAAGGGACAGGACTATACACTATCACTGCAGTACCTACACAGTTCAGACTCACAGGGATTCATTTCAGACAACATTGCAGGACAGTCTGCAATACATACAGGAAACATGTAAAGTACTAGGTGCATAGCCTCATAGGATGACACCAAGCTATTGGCCCTGATGCCCTCATAAGCCTGGCTCAGACTTTCATCCATGTCCCTTCAAAGCCAGCACCTGTTTCCCCAGTCCAGCTGGGATACATGCAGGATCCCAGGGGTGTCTCAGCCATTTCCCATGCAATCGTCTGGCTTCTTCTTCATGAGGGCTATATAAGTACTCTGCTAGACATGGGGAGGGAGTGTATTTTACAGATATTGTATTGTGTGGGACACTACACTATCCTGCCAACAAGTACTATACATGTCACAGACCCAGGTGAGGGCCTTGTATGATGCATGAGTGGGCTTGTCTTACAGATATGCAGAAGCACCATCAAGGCTGGTTTGGAAATGGTCTTTTATGTGAGACACAGGTCACCTATAATCAGTCTGTATGAGACTGAGTACAGGGACAGGGCTTTCAGCCTACCTGTATAGGATAGGTGTTTCAGACCCTGGATTTGCCTGGTTAGGAACCTCTGTGGTGTCTGCAACTGCTGCATTTGCTTGGCAAGGTACATGGCAAAGGAGCCATTGTACTTGGTAATGCATCTGATAAGGGTGGAGTACAGGGATGCAGTGGTCTCCTGGTTCCTGGATGACATGCCCATATTTGTGAAGTGGGCCTTGTAGACAGCCTTCTGTACAATGATGCCCACATGGAGAGAAACTATCAAGTTGCTACCAACCTTGGTGCACAAGTCATCTCACACCTGATTGCATGCTCAGTACATTATTACTGTCATAATTAGTCTGGATGACATCTGCCACAGCAGGGAAAATTATGCATCTCCTGGCATTCAGTTTGCGGCAATGCTTCCTGCACCAGTCATTAATTGGGTGAGGGCCTCTTGGGGGATGCTCACATCAGTAGGGGAATATAAGCCAGTGGCCAGCTTGCAAGCATCTGTAAACCTGGTCAGCCACAGACCACTTATTTTGTCCTGTACCGTATATCCCAAACAGTAGAGGACCCCAGACTGATCCTTGGGGTACACCACTTTGAAAGACTCTACTACTAGAGGTGGGCTCCACTACTTTGACTGAGTGGGTACTATCATTGAGCCAGTTGGCTACCCATCTGGTAACATACAGGTTTATGCCTAGCTGTGTAGGTGTATGTATCCTGACTGCCTGGGAATTATTGTGAGAGAATTGGGCTAGGTGAAGGTAGGCATTGTTCACCATCATCTCCTCGTCCTTGTATTTGTTGACCACTTCAGAGAAGTCGACCAGCTTTAACTGGCCTGATCTCCATTTGACAATACCACACTGTGTGGGCTCAGGCATTTTGAGGTTGCCGATGTCCCTGTTCATAATGTCCTTGATATAGCCTTCCATGCCCTTGCAGAGCTGGTTAGCTAGGCTGACGTGCATATGATTGGCTGGATCAGTGGATTGCTCCACCTTTGTGTATAGGGATGACAGTGGCTGTCCTCTGTGTAGATGGGATGACACCAGTGCTCAGGCATTGGTTGACTACAGTGTGTAATGGATCTGTGAGCTCATGCCTGAGTTCATGTAGGATGCAGCCAGGGATGATATCAGGCCTATGGAGACCTCCATGTGTTGCTTTTGAGAGGGCATTATGGACCTGCTTCCTGATGACATGGAGAGGGGGCAGGTGCTGTGCATGCACATGTGTACCAATGTGGGGACATGCAGGTTATGTTTACACTTCACCTGTCTGCAGCAGGTTGCCTATATCTATGCCGTATGTGTATGTGGTGTTATTGACCACCACTACAGAGCAGATTTGTGTGTTGCCTGTGGGATTGTAGACATATGTGTGGAAGGCCTAGTGATTGGCCTTGGTGGATATGTCCAATTTGCACACAAAGATAGTCTTAGGGTAATTCACCTGTGACCTTATTTGCTTGTGCAGACCAAGGTGACATTGCTTCCAATAAGGCAATGTCACCTTGGCCCTGTCCAGCAATTATTTCCACCTATTGTGGTATTTATATATTGCTGCTGTCCACCACAGACATTTATCCTACCTTGAGGGAGATGATGTTGTCCTGTCAGGTGAGTCCATTCGGCTATGTAGGTGCTCACATAGTATTGTGGTGTGGGCCTGGACACTACCGCTAAACCCAACTGATGGGATATTGGCTGTAAAGCTACTTCTACCTGCTCTGAGGAGATTTATAGTCATTTGTGTAAAGTTAATTTTGTTTGACCTTGACGCGGGGGGAGGGGCAGGGGAGATGGTGACCTGATCAGTGATGGCTATGTGGTCAGATCTTACCAAGGAGGATGACACTGTAGGAGTGCTACAGTGGCTACTCATGTTGTTTAGGACCAGGTATAGGATATTTCCACCTGTTGTAGGAGTGTTGACTGGCTGATCCACTGCATTGTTATTGACAAAGCCGAGGAATCTCTGTGCATTCATGTTCAGGTGGCTTAGGTCATGCACACTATGGTTGGGTAGTTGAAGTCACCCAGGAGCAGGGTAGATGATTGAATCCTGACAGATTCCAGCAAGTCCCAATAGGTGTGGTGGGTGTCCATTGTCATGGTTGGAGGCCTGTAGCTAGCTATGATTTGAGTAGTTGTTTTGTCAACTGTTAACTGCACTCAGGATATCTCCTGTGCATCATACTGTTTGGCCAGTCTGGAGGTGTGTATGTGTATGATAATGTTTAACACTTAACCTCCTGTGGCTTTGTAGCCCTCCATTTGGGGTCTAAATGTATGATGGGATGAGTAACCTGGAAAGGTTAGTGTGCTCTCCATAGCTGCAAAGCAGGGTGTCAGTGACTGCACAAATGTCATCATCCTACAGGACAAGGTATGCTTGCATTGACATGGATTTCATGCTAAGACACCTAGCTCCTGTTATAGCAAGACATCTGCACAAAGGCACACATCACTGGTGGACAAAGGCCAGAAAATAGTGTCACTTTATGAATCTAGCTGAAACACACTTAGTTGCCAGCAAAGATGGTGTCACATTCACAGGTCTACCCCACAGGATATGACATCTGACACTCAAATGTATGCTATTATGTTATTACTTCAGTCTTTAATTGGTTGCCAGTGATGTGCCAGACAATACATAACTGTATGAGGCATTGACTACAAATATGAGGCATGTTGTCAGTCTACAAAACTCTGGACAGTTGTCAGGTATGAGCTCAGTATATAACATATAGTTCAACACACACTTCTGCACCTGTGTGTACTGTGTGCATACCCTATATAAGTCTCTTACATTTGTAAGACAAGCATATGTATCATAGTAGCATTCATAGGTGACATAGGAATATTTATAACATCCCAGGTAGCTGGCCTAGCAGTGTCACACTCAGTATTGGACAACAGACACTCCAGTAGTAGTAGTCATAAATGAGCTGACCTTTGCTGGGGTGACTCAGGGGCCAGAGATGTGATCCATGTCACTGCAGACAGGGCAAGCAGTAATGGATATCGGTGCTGGACAGCAGCATGTGAGTCCAGCAGATCTTGTTACAACCTAGTGTTTAACTTCCTATTTGACATTATTGCATCCCCCCTTCTGCATTCCATTACAAGCTTATGTGATTGACATACCTGTTATAGAGCTCAGAATAATGTAAATGGCTACGTTTGTGTAGTCGCAGTCTGTCTTGGTGTAGCTGGGTTCAGACCTGTGTTACATAGGCAGCAGCTTGCCTTTTGTAGGTAATGCTTATGAGCAGGTGATGGCCTGTGCACCAGTCAGTGTCTCCTACTTGCTACTTGCATCCAGAGCAGCTGTGTTGTCTTTCCATTAGCCAATGCCATAGGAACACAGTGCTATAATTAAGTCCTTCATGTGGGCCTTGCCCCTTTTCCTTGCCTGTGTGGAGGACATTATGGAGGTGTGGGGGCTACAGCTTCATAGATGGTAGGTGGAAATACCTCTCAGGACAAGACATGTGGAGACAGACCAACAACATGGGGGACAGAGTTCCAGAACTGGGTACAGATTGTAAGTAAGTATTGCTGTTATACACATAGAGGATTGCTAGATTAACAGGGTTTGTCTGGACATGCATTTTCTGCGTGACTTGATGTCTGACACTGATATGTCTCTGACATACCTCTCAACTGTCCAGATGTCCACAGACTACCCAGAGGTTTGCTTGTTATGTTTGGTCTGTTCCTCAGACAATTTCTGTTTTTGAGAAATCAGTAGGATAATGTAAGGATTGTAGTCAGCAAATGTTGACATCCATTAGTGTTTCAGACATCATATCCTTCAGGGATTTTATGTTACAACAAACCCTGTAACACCAGCAACTGTTTCAGTTTGCAACACCATTATGTGAGATATGTTCCTCTTTTCAGCCCCCTGCTCCCCAAGTATGTCATGCTTTGTGCATATGTCTTGCAGTAAGAGGTTCAGAGGTATTGTATATCATTATTTAGTGACTGCACTCTTGATATCATCCCAGTGACTTAGCAGACTCCCTGAAGTGGTATGCGGCAATGGCCATAAATATGGTCCCACATCCTGGACATTCTGTAGAAATCTGTACAGTTGAGAATTATGCATGTCTGGCCATTGTTAACAGACTCCCAAGACTGTGTAGCAGTGTTGTGTAAATGTTTGTTGGGCTGAGTAGGGAGAGTAGCAGATGTGAGTGTCATAGATCATTTTCTATCTGACTGTGCATGCTACTACAGTTCTGGTGGTCTATCAGGTGTATATGTTTGTAGGGGCAGACAGAGAAATGTCCTGTAACACCTCAGGATTCCCAGTAGACTGTGAGCTGGGCCAGTATATGTCAGTGTAGTGTGTGACTGGCAATCAGGATATGTTTGTTCAAACAGTTGTTCTACTCTAGAGTTCATTTCGGGTACTGGTATGTTTATAAGACAGTGGTGCAAATGGTTGTGGGTAGACAATTTCTCACCAATATCTGCTTTTCCCTACAGTTCCATCCCTGTAATGCATGATATATTTGAAAATACATAGGTAATTCCCCAGAGCTGATTTTGGGTAGTGTCATGTTAGTCTTACTGTGGTTCAGAAAGTGCTGGGTGAAATGGTTGGCAGCTCTCAGTGTTTTTTTTTTCTTTTGTTACATGACTGCAGTCATACCTCTCCACTGTCCAGATGTCTAGACACTGTCCAGATGCATGGCTCATATGTTTGGTCTGTTCCCCATAGCAGCTGTGGGTTTCTAACAAATCACTGGGATGATGTGAGTATTGATACCAGTAAATTATGACAATAATTTGTGTTTCAGACCTGAAATCTATCAGGAATTATATGTTAAATCAAATCATGCTACTCTAGCAGACTTCTACGTATATAACAGCCATATTTCAAATATGTCACTATTGTTTGCCCTTTATTACTCCACTTTGTCAGGCTGTTTGCAGATGCCTTGCAGCAAAAGGTTGGTATATATATATATATATATATATATATATATATATATATATATATATATATATATATATATATATAGATATATATATACATATCTATATGGATCAACTTTAACACACAGAACTTTCAGTACACCAACTAAGATCCCATGACCGCTTCACCGACATTCCCAATCACCGACAGTGCAATACACTGAACTACCATACACCGACGTTAAATTCACCGACAAATGAATGTTTAACTGTCCATATGAAAATGAGGAACACAGCAGTTGCACGCAAACCCGCATGAAAGTAACTTACAGAAAGTAGTGATCACACATGACGTATCCCAACAACGTGTTCAAATCACATTTCCTTCCCCCTTTGCGACTTTACAACAGGGTAAATATTCCCAACTAGTCCTGGTCCTAGTAATGCTACATCCACCATTGTCAAGTCATGTGTTTTGGACGGTGAAGATGATACACCTATACTTTTCAATGTAGCTGTCTTCATTGTCGGCCAATCAGCTCTTGGTAATGTGTGGTGTCAGTGTAATACATCGTCGGTGAACTAGTCGTGAGATCTTAGCTGTCGGTGTACTGAACATTCGGTGTGTTAAAGGTGATCCATCTATATATATATATATATATATATATATATATATATATATATATATATATATATTTGTATTCATATATACATATATATGCATATCAGAGTACTATGGATATATATTCTTCCCTTATGTTAAATGACTGTTGTGCATGATATGTTTGTAAAAACATTGCAAGCAGGAGGTGTAGAGGTATGTTGCTGTAATTGTAGTTCACAAGATCCTGGGTTCAAGACCTGGTAGTGATGATTGTTTTCATTCATGTTAAATGACCATAATGCATGATATGTCTGTAAAAGCATTGCAAACTCTCACAGCTGAGATGGTGTAGTGGTATGTTGCTGTGATTTTAGAGCACAGCATCCCGGGCTCAAGACTTAACAGGGCTGATTATTTTGTATGCTGGGCAGAACAAGGGCTAATGGAGACAGAGTGATTAAAGCTCTTTTAAGCAGTTGTAAGCAGGTTTGTGCTGTTTTGCTTGAAGTTAAGTAGACTTAGCACTAATTACTTCCGCTTACAACTACGCTAATTTTAATTAAAGAAAAGAAAAACAGTGATAGGAAAGTGGTGAAATGGGGATAAGAAGGGGATAAAACATTAGGAAAACCAGCTAGGGATGTGCAGGATGGGTGTAGGAAAGGACCATAGCTCTACATTTCTTCTGCAGCAACAGCTGTGGATAATGTGTAGAATTTGGAATTTACAGCCTCACACCCCACAGGGAGGGGTGTTGGCAACAGAAATTTGTAGAATAATTTGTGGGTAGATTGATTAATTTCATTGTGCATGGGGGTGAAATGTAGAGCTATGTACTGGGCAATGATTTCTTTTGTGGGACAAACCCCCCCCCCTTTTTAGGTGAGAGTGGGATGTTGAAGAAGCACTGTACATATGTTTGTGGAGGTAAGTTGGTAGGATAGGTACCATTTGCAGATGGACAAGACACACAAGACAGCAGACAGGGGCAGTATAGGACACATGATGGGGGTAAACACCTTGGACGGGGAAGTTGTTTGGGAATCAGAGACCCATGAGCCCTCAAATGGATACAGTGGGATTGAAGGTCCCGACCCAGGGGCAGTCACCACTGCACCTTTACGGCCCCAAGGTGGCTGTGCTTGGGGTTGGACAAGAGGGCAGCCTGCCCCTCGAGGTGCACCAGGTGGCCCTCCATATGGTGCAGCTGCCCACCCAACTTGGAGTGGCTGATGCTGTGCACCATACCCCAGAACATTATGCGGGTGATGGTTTTCTCTCTGCACTCGCACCCAGGGGGATAGACCCCATCCCCTGAGGCATTTCCACCTGAAGGTGGTACAGGACAAGTAGAGGAAGATGTTCTGGGTTGGGTCCCAGATGTGCTCTAGCCTGGTACCACAGCCAGATGGGGCAGGACAGGCAGATCCACCTGGATCTGCCTTCCCAAAAGTGCTATGGTGTTGTGGTTTTCCCAGATATATTGGTTAGTCATGAACAACACATTTCAAAATTAGTTATAACAGCATGTGTGGGTGTTCCAATTAACCCAAACCAACAGATTTGAAACAGTTGCATAACCAACAGAACACATGCATAAATGGAACAACAGTAAGCATTTTAACAGCATGCAGGTTACACTGACAGCAAAACGCCACCGATAATGGTATTTGAACAAGGTATGTTAATATGCAACCAATGAAATATATGAACAATAATAGAATACATGTCCAAGCAGTAGGTTTTGAGAACAACATACCCATAGTATATGAATAATAATTATTGATGTAGATGATGGGTGGGGGGAGAGAAAATAGTCCATTAACAACTGTATCAGCTTCTATTTTTCACAACAGTACTGCTCAATACCCTACAGGTCTGCTCTCACTTTACATCTACCTATGACCTATAGCTTCGGTGCACATACATACCTGTTAGACTGTCAACCTGTAATGGTATGGGGCAGACTGGATGAACTGTGACTGCTTTACTTGACGGGGCTTGTACATGTCAGGGTTACATACTTGACAAAGAAGGGGTACCCTGCAATGATGTGTGAGTCTGCTAATAGCATAGTTCACCTGGATTCCTATCTGTGTCCAAGGTGATTGGCAGCAGTGACCACTAGCCCTGACAGTATGACATTTGAGAGACATGTATCGAGAAGAGGGCATGGTGTATGTACCTATCCTGCTGTCATTTGCAGGCATGGGGTAGGACAGTGAGACTGTTGTACATGGTGTATTGTTATACCCTTCAAACAGCTACTAAAAACATTTCATTGCCTGTAAGATATGTGGAGAAAATATCTGTTACCACTATCTGACTGTTTCTACAAATATTCAAGATTTCTTGAGTGTATATATGCACATATCTCAGAACCATTCCCTGAATTTGAACTATGTCTGGGTGTGTTAAAATGAACTACAAGGGTGTTTCTCATCACACTGAGCTTCTTGGGAACTGCTGTCTCTTGTCTGGCTGTTTGCTGCCTAATACTCTGTGGGTTAGACAGTCTGACCTTGTAATCCTGAGATTCATGCATGACAGATAATTAGTGTACTGTGTAGTAATCCATTGAAATTACATGATCTGGAAAGCAAAGGTTAACATAAGGCACTGCAGCAGGGGACACACTATAAAACATTTTACATTATTATTCAGGGCTCGGATCTTAGTGGATAACATATGTCATATTTCATATATATCTTGATCTACAGCTCTACAATCTACTGTTTTGCATACTAACTGATTCTCAGAACAACCTCTGTTAATTCAGGCTGCCAAATTCATATTTTCTGTGCAGAGCCTGTACACATTCTATTTCTACAACATTATACCAGAATAAACACAACAGTTGGTGGTTTAGATTTTTATTCTACTTATATGACACAGTGCTCTACTACTTCATATGCTGTTGATGACTATTAGTCTGGCAAACTTTTCTTTAATCATTAGACACAAAACACAGTAAACAATTTACTCCTTCTTATATATTTCACTATATACTGCAAGGTAGATCTATACTCACCAGCCTGTCAGTGCAGCCTTGTCAGTCTGTCCACATGGGCCACAGCATTGCTAGCCCTCTCCACTGCAGCTGTAGGAAGAGAAGACAAATATTATGCATACCTGTTTATCACATAGGCTAGAATTTGGTACAGCTTTATCTGGGATACTTACAAAATTCTGGAGCATTGTTGTCCCAAGCGTCTTGGATCCACTGGGCCAAGAGTGCCCCCTTCCTCTGCTTTAGGTCAGCATGGTGATGCCGTACCTGCTCAGCAGTTTGGGGGATGCCAGTGGCACTGGTGAGATTGAGTGCCAGATGGTCCCAGGCCTCTGCTTTATACTGTGAGCCCTGGTACTGGCCTTGCAGCAGTCTGTTGTCATTGTTTGCTACAAGGAGCCCAGCCATGATTCTGGACTCCAAAATGCCCCAGCACTGCGCCCAAAAGTGCAAGGCCTCACCAACACCTGACATAGTTCCTACTCAGAGGAAGCTACAAAAGATTCTGGCTATATTCCCACCTGCACCATTTAAATAAAGCTATATTCCTGCCCTTTGCCATCATTGGACCATTTTGGAAATGCTGAGCTCAGCTAAGTGGTGCGCAAACTCGCTAAGCCGATTTTAGCAGTGCTTAAAGGGGAAATTGCTGAGCACTGCTTAACAGTACACAAATCTGCTTAGCTGAGCTGACTGCTGCTTAACATTTATGTCTAAGCAATGCTTAAACCAGATAGGCATAGCAGAGCACTGCTAACCTTTGATCACTTTTCATTTTTAGGAAATATCAGAATAATGACTTAATTAGACATTACTAACATATTAGTAAGTGTATATGATTTACTCTACATGACATCCCTCTATGTGCTTTCATTACATTACCATGGGGTGTGACTATACTGTATGGGACAATTGTGTATACATGGGTAATTTCACATGTTATACCCACTCAAACTTCCATTTTAGACCAGCTACACTACCCTGGTTGACAAATATCAATTACTACATAATTTAAAATAAAAATAATAATTTTAACACTGGTTTCCCATGTAAAAATAAAGTGCCTGTCTTGGTTCTCAAGCTGTGAACTCCTGCATGCAAATATAGGACTCTAACCACTACTCTATCTCGGCATTAGGATTTTAGCTGTATATTTTTATTTATCTCCTATGGGATGTTTAAGCAACGCTAAGCAGAGAGCCATAACATGCACACCCACTCAGCTATGCTTAAACATACCTGAGAATGGAAAAAAAAAATAAACTCACTTTATTTACATATATTTATATTCCTTGTCAATCACAGTAAGGGAAATTGTAAGGGGACACATAGGAACAGATTTTAAATATTCTTCTTACAAACTTATAAAATGTGACTGTGGTTTTATAGCAAATCATTGGCAAAGCACTCGGGATTTAAGTCAGAACATAATGACAGACATTTGAATTTCAGACTTCATACCCTTCAAGAAATCTGTGCTAATGCAAAACCTGTTATTCTATCAACTTTCAAAGTTTGTAAGAGCAATATTTAAAATGTGTCCCTATTTTTGGGCCTTTGTCCCCCCATTATTTATGGCTTTGTACAGCTTTCTTGCTCTAGGAGGTTGAAAGGCATGTGAAGCAAGCATCTGGGCATTCTGTGGAAACCTGTACAGTTGCGGGATATGGACATATGGCTCTTTTTCTGTTTAAAGCCATACGGTACTTTGACAATGCTGGGTGTGTGTGACAGTAGCTGTCACACACACCCACTTTGCTTCCTAGTAAGATAAGTGCTTTCAGTGTCGATGAACACTGAAAGCACTCACAAAGTGCTGTACAGCACTTTTTACAACACAGGGGGTGTGTGACAGTAACCTGTCACACACCCCCTGCATTGCTTCTTATCTGGACTTTCTGCTTTCAGTGTCTGTGGACACTGAAAGCACTTTGAAAGTGCTGTAGGGGAGGGATATTCGAATAATGGTTAAAGTATTTGCCTTACAAACATAAGGTGCAGGGTTTGATTCTTACATGGGGTAATTGGCTAGGCTTAAAATGTCCCACAAGGCAGTTAGCCTAGTACTAGTCTATGAACCTATGAACCTGTATGGCACTTTGACAATGCAGGGGGTGTGTGACAGAATCTGTCACAGACCCCCTGCATTGATTTCTTGCTCCCCTATCTATTTTAGTGTCCGTGGACACTGCTTTACTAATTTTATTTGATTTCAGTGTCCGCGGACACTGAAATGCATTTAAAAAGTGCTGTATGAGACTTTCTGAGTGCAGGGTGCGTGTTAGATGTACGTGCACTACTCAAACATGCCCCGTGGACTCAGTAGTGTTCATGTCCTTTTAGCCTTAGCAGTAGCATGCCTTCATGAATATGCAAGGTGCCCGCTGCTAAAGCTAAGCGTAAAAGGACACGGTTCACTCCATGCAAGAATAGCACTATTCCTGCATGGAGTTTATTGAATCCCGGGATTTGTCTATACCTGTGAGACCATACACATTTTAAGATAATATGGGAAGTGTTGTCATTATTGTAATAAGTCATTATTCCCACCTATGATGTATGGCAGCATTTTTATATGTCTGTTTCCAGCTTTTGTGTTACATGCACCCATTATTATTTGGCGGGTTAATCCTTCATACATTTTTTACCATTAACATTGGAATCTATATCATTTTTTGCAAGACTTTTTGTTATAATAGAAACCCTAAAAAATAAATAAAAAAATCCATAACACCCCATAACATGTTAACTTAATACAAACACACAAAACTATATACATCTACAAACAATTAAGTTTATCCCTCCTAATAGGAACATTTGTACCAAATAGATAACTGCTAAAACAGAAATTGACCTGAAATTTTGGTTATCCATCCTAGGATGCATGTTAATGTCAGTGCTTCTACTTACAGTAATTGGTGTCTTTTTTTTTACCTTTATCCTACTATGTGAAAATAATTTGCTTTCAGAAATCATTAACTTTTAGCCTGAAGAAATTAGTGTTCTATATTTTCTTGCCATATTATCAGCTTGTCTCCACAGAATGTAAGAGAAACAATGTAGACTTCTACTGTGACTTGAAAGACAATATGAAACATTTATTGTTAAAGGAAAACTTTTCATTATATACTGTGTCTCATATTTACTTGTTTCCCCTTAAAAAATGTCATTAGAGAAAGCCAAGTATCTTAATTCAGACATTCACCTATGTGAAAGGAAGAGAAAACAGATCAGCTCTACATGTATTATGATATTTATACTTTCCCTGTCCCCCACCTCAATAACCCAAGATTACAGCCTATTAACCTAAACATGCTTTTGCCTAGCTTTTCATCTCTTTTTGCACTGTGATGCCTACATTTCTTACTACTCAAAAAGAAGAAAGAAAGTGAACAGAAAGAAGAAGAAATGCATCTGTTTATTTTAATAACTATATCAGATGCAAAAATGACTGAAAATACTTTACTATAAAACATGTATTTTATATTATGAAACATTTCATAGAAATACTGTTAAGAACAGAAATTGTTTTGCTTACAGTTATCTTTCATCTTCTTCTCCTTCTTCTTCTTCTTCTTCTTCTTCTTCTTCTTCTTCTTCTTCTTCTTCCCCTCCCAGAGTCAGAGTCCTTCCAGTTATTAATGCCATGATTTGAGGCAAATGCATTTAAGTTCCCCTCAAGTTTAACAAAATCAACAAAAATCCACTCTTTCCACTTATTCTTATACACATATTTCACAAATGTGATTGATGCTTTGCAGTTTTACATTTATTCTCTAACATCTGTGTTGCTGATCTTATCTTCTTTCTGTTCATCTCCATCTCCCGACTCCAGATTCTGGTTCAGTTCCAAGGTACTCCCAATTCTGCTGGTCAACTCCTCTGCTTTTTTCAAGCATTTTCCTTTGAAACAGTGGAAAAGGTTTCACTGGCAAAGACTCTCCATGAACTATCGGAAAAATGAGAAGCAGAGTCCACTTCTGATTTATAGCTCACTTTTTGTTGGACAGACTTTTGAATTTCTGACTTAGCCTGTCTGCACGAAAAATTACTTATACCCCAGAAACAAATAATTTGAAGGCAGCTGTATACAGCAGCTTGAATCTCACACCTGTCTCTTGAAGTTCCCTGATTAATTAAATAAATTTGTTTCTCTTTTACCTGGTGTACAATAAATAATCATTTTCCACACTCTGCTGTCTCCAGCTTTTAATACTTTGCCCTTTTGTCACATTTTTATCAGGATGAACTCTTTCTGCTGGTAGGTTTGCATCTATACTAATAATAGTCTTGGCTGCATTCTCATGGGCAGATTTGGTGCCCTTTCAATTAACAGTTCCTGCTGCAGGATACTAGTCCAGTTGCTTATATGTGCTTTCATAAAATTAATACAATATGTTCCTTCTAGTTTCCTTGGTACAGCAGAAAGTTTCAGATTTTCCCCAAGTGCTTTGTCCTCCAAGTCTTCTATTTCTTGAAATAACTCTTCTTGAGCAATCTCATACTCAGCCAGTCTTTTCTTCATTTCGACGTCTGATTTTTAGAGTTTTATCAGCTCATCTGAACTTCTGTTAAAATCTTCTTCTATTTTTTCCAGCCTTTTGTTATTTGAGTTAATATACTCATTCAATGTTTTATTTATTTTAATCAGCTCTGAGCACATTTGACTTATTACTTTCCTCTAGATTACAGGAAGCCATGTCTTGCGCCAAAGCTGGAGCTTGAACTGCTTTTTGCTGAATAGCTGCAGGATTCTTCCCAGTAAGTGTTTCCTCTTCACCTTTTCTAGTTAATTTTCTTTCAGGCTCTCTTAGTTTCCTCTTTGCTGTCATCCTGGCAGTATACATGCTAGCCAGTAGCTAAATTTTATTCAAACTGACAATATTACTGGCTGTTGTTTCTTGGTTTCTGTTTTCACATTGTAAGAGCCGAAGTTAAGCTGTTGATCAGTGTGTTGCCATCTTGGAACCAGTTCAGTAAAATATTCATTGAGTGCATCTACTACATCAAATTTTCCAATAATAATCCTGTTATTAATATAAATAGGCCCCACAATTGTCTTTGTATTCCTATTTAAATTAATACATTTGTAACACATTTTGTTATTGTCTTTTACATTTATCAGGAAGTTCTCATATCTATGTTTCTTGAGTATTAAATCCTCTTTAGCTATTTTGTTATTTGGTTCAGTCCTTTTGGAATGGAAAATCAGCTACTTTCACTTTTAAAAATATGATGTCATAACAGGTTTTTAACTACGATCGACTTTAAATTTCTAGGCAAGCTGGAAAAATTTGTATTTAAAGATTTTACTGTATATGAAAGTAAAAGGAAGGATAGAGAGTGTGGGGGAAAATGCTGTGGGGGAAAATAATGCTATTTGTACATAAAATAATAAATACCTATTTAGAGCAGGTGAAGAATGAGGTTGAGATTTTAAGTATAATTTTGAGCAATGTTATTCCATGGGGATAATGTAAACCAATGTTAGTATATTGTGTACTAATATGGAAAAAAATCAGTGTAATAATTAGAAAGATACCTAAATGAAAGACTAACAATTTTACTTGAAGACTTTAATTGTCTCCACATTGACAGGTATAACAGTAGTACCAGAACTAACTATGAATCTCTTTTCAGGTATGATGAATTCACATAACTTTACCCAACTGATTGACAAACCTATTCTTAAAAGCTCTATATTGGACTTATTACTAATCAACAATGATGAGCTTACAAAGAAAGTAAGAATAACTGAACCAGTAGGAGGCTGAGATCACAATAGTGTTTCTTTTGATGTTTTGGTATTACTTGAGGTAAGAAGTGATGTAATATATTATTACATGAGTATATTAGATAAAATCAGATAAGTAAAAGAAGTTAAAATATAGATAGGCAAAGTATATATGTAAGAAATAGCACTAACTGTGGATGAAATTTATTCAAAAGTATTTGTAATAAATATGTAAATGATACAAATGTGGAGAATACTGAAGGTGAATTTAAATGAAAACTTTGGAGGGATAATCACCTGATTAAACATTTAAAAAATAAATAGGTTTCATCAGAAATTTAAAAATAAAACATTTCAGTAAGAAATTTGACTGACTGACTACAAGTTGTAGGGAATTCAATAAAAGCAGGTTTCACTGACAATTATTTTCTAGATGCTGTCATACAAAAAATAATCTTATCTAAAGAAGAGTGTGTTCAGTATGTAAGGAAAAATAAGTTTATTTGTGGAGTGGGGACAGAACTCGCAACCCTATCCATGTTCTATATCCCTGCACTTTGACTTAATGAACCACAAGGTCATTTCAGCTAGAGGGAAGGGGCGCTTCTCCCACTACAGCAACGACTGAGTACTGGAGGGCTCAATGGCCACACAATCAGTCATGCACATAGGCTTCCACTATGCTTCCATGAGCATCAAGCACCACCAATGGGAATCACCTAACTGCGAACGCTTTATAAAACTGCCCTTCAAAAACAAAATTTAAGTGCTTTTATGGGAGGGGTCCTCAAATCACCATGCTGAAGAAAAGCTTCACACACCCCTTGAGCTTCTATGTACACCAGTTTTATAGCTACACCAACTCAAAGAAGTGGGAAATTACACCATAAATGGCATCACTTACAGCACATCTCACAATGATTTATTACAGAAGTGCCCCAATGAACTGCATTTTGAGCCTGTGGCAACTGAAGTTTCTGAAATCAGACATTTTCCACACAGTCAGGAAAAGGATCTTTCCCATACATGTGTGAATTGAAAATCACTGTTTTCTTGAGTTAGTAAAGGGAAACCTATAGTTTACTGCAGCAGGGAACAACTCTCAAGGTATTAAAACTGAAAGGTTGCAACTTCCTGCCACTGATATTTTGCTGCATCAATACTGTTTGTTCACAAATTGACTAAATTGTGGAATCAGAGTAGAGGAAGAAAAAGGGGAATTCTACTTTTATTGTCTACCTTTTCCCTTTGCTCAGACCGAGCATACTTAGAGCAAGTATATTTACAGATTGAAATGTAGGCTTGCATCCCTATATGGGGATAAAGGGGCTTGCATCATATAAACATGTTTTTGTGTATTGTGACCTCAGGAATGTTTCTATTTTGAGGTTGTGACCTCCTGGAGATTTGGAAGTTTAGGTTTAATTATGTGCTGACTAAGCGATTAGTGATACCCTTACCAAAATCATTCAATGTTTATAAAGCCCACTTTCTCTATGTCAAGGTCATGATAAGACTGATATTTGTTGAATCACTTTTAGATGCCACAGTTGACTGCATGTGGATGGATGCAAATTAATTGACACAAAACTTAGGAAAAGTAAGTAGTAAAAATGATATATCCAAGTCAGAGATGCAGCCAGATATGTACAAATGTAGGGTCTATATTACAAGATCGAATGTTTAGGTTATGGAACACCTAAACATCGTTTCACCATCCTTGATGAAGGTAAGATGCTGCTGGATGCTAGGCACATACAGGCCTGTGGCACATAGTCTGAGAGCTCCCTAATGTCTGTCTTTATATAGGCTATGAAGGTATGTGTCACATCATTTACACCTACATTGACTATAACTGAGCACTAGGTAGCCTATCTACCACAAGATCCAGGAACAGATTCTTAGTTTTAGCACTTGAATTTGCTTATTCGTGCTCAGCACTTGTTCAGAACTTGTTGTTAGCACTAAATAAGCTACAAAATTACTACAGCACTCAAACTTTCTCTTTACCTAGAGGAAAACAGTTTTTGTACTTAATTTCCTCACTTGCTTAGAGAAAACCAGCTCTTATACTCACTTTCCTCACTTGTCTAGAGGAAAGTAGTTTTTTATTCAGGCATGTCCAAGGGTCAGCTCCCAGTGTTCTCTCCTGTCTATCTGATGAAGCTGGGCATCTTGGGTCAATGTAGCAATTGCCTCATGTACACAGATAACCCTCTCCTGCAACCACCCAACACCACAACCTGTGAGAGATGCACTTATCTAGCCAAACTGGAGGTAAAGCTCTCTCCAACCAAGACTGAACTTGACAGTCAAGAGGAGAAGGTAAACACTTGCACCACACCACACTTATCACATAGTCCCACTAAACCTACACCACCAAAAACCACAAATAGAGACACAAAAACATTCGCAGAGGCTTTCAATAATAATCTGCTCAAGCAACAGAGACCTCCAAAGCAGAAACGCAAGCAACCTCCACCCCCCAACACAACCCAAATGACACATAGCCCACAGACACAGTGTGCCAATAAACCATAGCCCATAAGGCAAAACAACGTACTGAACACACTAGTCATAGGTGACTCTATAGTAAGGCACACTGATGTCCCACTCCCCAGGCTAAACAAGGAGAAGGTTACTGTCAGCTGCCTGTCGGATGCCAGGATCTGCCACATAACCCATGCACTCAGGTCACTACACAAGTACAAATATGACTCTGTCATTGCCCATATTGGTGTGAACAACCTGATATGTACCTCCCTGGACTACATGAAAATAGACATGGAAGAGCTCTCCGATCTTGTAGCCCAGGCAGGTATGACCTTAGCCCTGAATAGCATCATGCCATCACCCAGAATGATATCGCAGTACAAGGACAAAATGATTGACTTCAACAATTGGCTAAGCTTCTGGTGTAGTTCTAAGTGGATCCAGTATCTGTCTGCCTGAGATGACATGGTCGACAGACCATGATGCTTTGCCAGAAATGGCTTGCACCTGTCGCCCCTGGGATTCCAGATACTGACTAAGGGTCTTGCCGCCCCTATAGTGCCTTTTTTAGGCAAGGTTCAAATGACAAATTCACCACTGTAACAGGAACAGGCAAGCAAAAACTGAGGGTAATGCTACTCAATGCTAGAAGTCTAAATCTCAAAATGCACTCACTTGAGGCACTCCTTAAAATGGAGAACATTGATATCTGTGTAGTGACTGAGACCTGTTTCAACACTCTAGACACCACTCCTGCATTACCAGGGTATAACTCATACCACACTTTTCGACCCTTTAACCTGGACCAGAACATCAAAGGCAGAGGTGTGTCCATATTCATTACGGATATCCACACCACCAAGCCAGTTGCGCAGCATAATACATCCGAGGTTATCCAAGTGCAACTAACTCTGGACAAAACTGCAATCCAAATTGTAGCTTGCTACTGATCCCCCACCATGCCCCAGGATTCCCACTCCTCATATCTTGATAACTGGAAAATATTAAGGTTCAACCAAACACCCTAATAATGGGTGATTTCAACAACCCCACCATTAGCTGGGAAAACTACTCATGTACCAACTCCTTCACTCAACACTTTCTGGAATTCATAAATTCCAATACCCTGGATCAACTTATCCACACCCCCACCAGGGGCAACAATATCCTAGACCTAACCATTACCAGCATGAGTGACTGGTGTTCCACACCTGAAGTCAACTCCTCATTGGCCAGATCTGACCATAAGCTAATCACCCTAGATATCTGCATCCCACCCCCACCCACCATTAAGGAAATCACGGTAAAAAAATTCTCCAAAGTCAACTTCATGCTTCTTAAGACAGAAGTGGCAAACTTCATGACACCCATGCAGATGGACAATAGTTACGACTGCTGAATCCTACACAAATGCACTCTATAAGCACTTACATGAGTGCATGGATTGTGCTATCCCAAAGAGAACCAAGACACTATCCCCTCAAAAAAGGAAGCTGATCTGGTGGTCCCCTGCCATAAACAAACTCTACAACAGAAGAAAGAAACTGTTGCAAAAGAGAGTAAAATCCCATGAGTGGAGGAGCTCCCTGGTCAGTCTCAGTAAGAAGCTGAGGTCCCTTATAAGATGTTCCAAAGCTAGCTATGAAAACAAAATCACCACTGATTCTAAGGGCAACTACAAAGCATTCTATAGCTATGTCAATCTCAATGGCAACACCCAGATTTGCTCTGAGTTACAGCACAAAGGCATGAAAATTACAGAACCAACTGATATTGCCGAGATCCTGGCAGAAAGGTTCAGTGCTAACTTTACCCCTGTCTCACCCCTTAAAGATCCCATATCTATACAGGAAGAATGCAGAGTCCCTGCAATCACATCTATGCAGGTAAAAGCTGCACTGTCTAAAACCAAAAACACAGCATCCATGGGACAGGACAACATGCCAGGCTGCGTTTTTCATGAACTTCAGAACGAAGTGTCTCCCCACCTAAGCACCATGTTCAATCATAGTCTCACATCAGGCTTTGTGCCCACTGAATGGTGCACAGCAACAGTTATCCCACTCCACAAAGGGTGAGCCACCACTGATCCTGTGAACTATCACCCTATTAGCCTGACGAGCCTAGTCTGCAAGGCCATGGAATTTATCATCATGGAACTCATAAACAAAGACATTGGTAATCGCCAAACTCTGGACCCTACCCAGTCCGGGTTTGTGAAAGACAGATCATGCCTTCTGAACCTGATCAACTTCTTTGAGGCAGTCACCAAAACCATAGACGAGGGTAAGCTGGTTTACACAGCCTATCTTGACCTCGCCAAGGCTTTCGACACCATCCTCCATTCTGGAATTATAGCTAAACTCACTAAACAAGATATAAATCCCTACATCACAAGATGGATTGCCAGCTGGCTCACTGACAGAAACCATACTGTAAAAGTTGCAGACACCAAATCTGACTTCAAACCAGTGACAAGTGGAGTACCACAGGGTTCAGTCCTGGGACCTCTCCTGTTTGGTATCTACTTCTCTGAAGTACAGGCTAACACAGAAGGTCTCTGGCTAACAAAGTTCACAGATGACTGCAAACTAGGAGCAATAGTCAAGTCCCCAAATGATGTGGACATCCTACAGAAGGGCCTCCCTGATACAGATGCCTGGTGTCAGGGGCATGTCCTCAAGCTCAATGCCAAAAAAGTGCATTGTCATCCCCTTTGGTAAAAACTCTGTACCCATGAACTACCACATAAACGGCAGTCTACTTAATGCCAAATGTGTGATAAGAGACCTTGGAACCCAGGTGGACAGTAGTCTCTTCTTTGATAATCACATCATCACAGTAGACAGGAAATCCTTCTATGTGGCACACCTCATCACAAAAGGGTTCTCATCCAGGAAAAAAGAGGTCATTGCTCCCCTCTACTCGGCACTCATTAGACCCTTTACAATGCCCATTTTGGAATGTACCTCACAAGACATCTGCAGCAGCTGGAAAGGCCACAGAAGTACCTCACAAAGAGGATTAATGGCCTCAAACAGATGCCCTACACTGATCATCTCAAAAAACTCCAGCTTTACTCTGTAGCATATCACATACTCCGAGGAGATCTCTGCCTAACATATAAAGCTATGTCAAACCCAGAGCTGTTGAACATGCTACACCTAAAGAAATCCCAATCCCTCTGAGCTACATGCTCTAGGGACCTAAACCTTGTCATCACAATGAACAGGACATGCTAGAGGGATAGATTCCTGTCCCAGAGACTTCCTATACTCTGGAACAAGCTACCCATCTATGTCAACCAAAGTTCTTCATTAGCACTCTTCAAGAAAAATCCTGATGAGTGGATGGGAAATAGGAAATACACCCTGGGAATCACTTCAGTGGCTCTGCTCGACAGGGCACAGGAAATTAACTTTCTTGGGTGGCGTAAGCCAGGGAACCTTGTTGGCTAGGCTTACTTATGCCCTTGGGTCAATAGCCTAGTACCTACTTATGAACCTATGGTACAAGGGTGCAATGACTTGAGTTAGTGCATAACTTGCTGGATTCTGGCCCCTGATAAGCAACTAACTGTTGTCTAGCCTGGTGAGTGAGGCATCAGTATGTCGCACAGTGGAGTCCCTTATGACTAGATTCCTGGGTGGTACATTGGCTTGCCTGATGGGTGTTTTAGTTGAGCGTATACTGGGTATGGCACTGGGTGTGGCTGTTTGTGCGGTGTTAAGTGTTGCTTTTATTGAGTGATTTTTGGTTTGCTGAGGATATTTTTGCAGATAGAGTGTCAGGAGGTCTTTGGGTTTGGAAAGATAATCTATGTGTGAGGTGCATACTATTTGTAGTGGGTATAGCATATATATTTCTTACTACACGATTTATATTCTGTGTGCTCTTATGCAGGAACTTTGCCTCTAGTGAAATTGTATATATGCATCTCTCACATACGATGTCTGTTTCTTTAAGGATTAAATAGTTACCAGTGAACATGAGACAATTGGTACATTGTCTCAGGATACTCATGTCCACAAAACTAATTGACGAGAAATTGGGAAAGTGCATATCCATGATGTCAGGTCCTTTATTAGGTGAGCTACAAGGATGTGGAGCATGACAGGCTAAAACAGGGCAACTAAGGGTGCTTTTTAGACCAAGAACTAGATCAGGCAATATAATGCTAAATTTAAGTGGTAGCCCTCACCAAGCACCGTAGTTGCTCTGTGCTTTTCAACATACAAAGTCGTTTCTCTACAATCACTCAATAACTGGGTACAGTTTCCAAGGTAGCTCAGTAGGAAATTTTTACTTTCTAGTTGTTTACTACTATACAGGGCACTGCAGCTTTGTGCAAACATGCCAAATTTATACAAGCACTAAAAAACACAGAATAATGACTAATAGGCCCTCTGACCAATAAGCAATTACACTCAGAGCCTGTACTGTGTGTTTCCCAACTCATATAGGCCAGGTTACCACCTACTGCCACTAGCTGAATAAACTCAGTCCTCCTAATGTAAAAGCACACAAAGAAAATTGTACTAAATGCAGTGGTATCCCATTAATTTAAACAGCTAGCTAGTTAATGCCAATAAGGCAATTTACTGCAAGGAAAACAAACAGCAAGGTGAAATAAGGGACCACAAGTGTACATTAATGCCAGGCACCAGAGCTGGTGTTAGCATTTGGGGAACCCTCATCAAGTGTGAAGTTGGGAGCCCCTGAATCCTTTCAGTCTAAGTATCATCCTGTTACTGCCACCCCTTCTAAGCATCCTAGTTCATGCTGCAGAATTTTAGGAGTAGTACGTATAGATTGAGCAGCAGCTACAATGTCCTTACATTATGACAGAACTGTGTACAAAACCATGTTGACCCATCTCCCAGAGGGACATTTACAGTAACTGGCATTTAGTTGCAGCAATGATCCATTGCAGCAACTCCATGTACAGGACTGGGTTGGGTTTTAACCCCCCCTCCCCCCAGACACACACATCCTGCAGTGATCCCATCTATTTTCCCCCCATCCCAGGCTTCCCTCACCACGCACATTCTTTTTTTCGTCTTTGTCTCACACTTCACCTTATTCTTCAGTATTTTAAGAAGCCATGACATTTTGTATGCTCTGATGTGTGTATTAAGTTTTTTTTAAACAACTTGTTTATCTGATAATGGCAAGAAGAGAAATTATGATTAAAGAAAGAAGTGCAGTGTTGCTGTTCAACTTCATTTTCCTTGCATCCTTTCCACACACTTTACCTGTTCAAGACAACAAAGCAATAACTATTTAGGAAATAACTCATTTAAGTTGTGGCCCCCAAAGCCATACCGTTATATATATTCTGATTTGCGTTTTAGAGCATTTTTTCCAACCTTTTAATCCAATGGTGCCCTGAAGAAAATCAAGAGAAAGAAAATAATTCCAGTCTTAGTTTTTTTTTCTTTCAAGGAAGACATAAGTTGTGTTCAAATCTGACAAAATAGCAGCTTGAAATAAACAAACAGAATGATTTTGAAAAAACACAAATCCTGTCTTGGAATACTGCCTGCCTCCCTACCCCCCCCACCAAAAAAAAAAAAAAAGAAAAGAAAACAGTAACTGCCTCTGCATCCCTTCTGTGTTAGACTGTGATGAAACCGGAGGGGTGAAAGGCCAGAGTCATGTATTTCAAAAGACTGCTGCCAGACACAAGACAACATGCCCTCTCACTGTTCACCCTACCCTTCAGGCAGCTGCCTGTATGTGTGTGTGGCTGATATGTGATTTTGAGGAAAGTGGAAAAACTTGATTACAGTACTGTACATTGGCCCTCCACTAGCTATAGTAACCTTTGTACATCTCTGAGGTCTACGGAAAATGGAAAAGAAACAGTGACCACACTCTCTCCAGCCCAAGCACAAGCTAATGATCTCATGTTCATACCTCTAAGGTTTAATTGAAAATGAAAGAAATAAGATCACACCATCCCCAGCCTGCCATACAATCTACAACACTCTTCTGTACTCACCCCTCTGAGCAGGGCTGCTCATTTAGAATGGGTGGGGTTGAGAGCAGAGGCCACCACTAAGTCAATGTCAAAATCCATTTTACACAGTCTGGAGGATGGGGACCACCAACCCATAGAAGGTCTAAGTGTCTGAATGTCCTGTAATGTATTTTATGCCCTACTTCTGAAATATTATAACTTGTTAATGCGTTGTTTTTTTACTGCTACCCAGAACAGTTATGTACGTGCCATCCATTATTGTGTGTGCGCGCACAGACAAAATCAATGATATTTTTTGCACACATACCCATGTGCATGTGCGCATGCACGTGTGTGCGCACACACACACACACACACACACACACACACACACACACACACACACACACACACACACACTCACAATGCACGTTCACGGTCATGGAAACTGGAGGGATTCTAGTTATCAAACAGCAGCAGGGATAAGTAACTTTTATTAACTCACTAAGGAGTAATACATACCTGTCACTGTGCCTGATTCACAAAATATCCACAGTTTTGCTCATAATTTTGCTCTGTTTTTCATAAAAACTTTGATTTGCTGGTAAATATTATAGAAGTCAATAAATCCAGACATAACTTTTAAAGTAACTTTTAAAGTTGAATCAGAGTAATGTTTTAAAAAGTTTTCTGATTGTGAGCCTTTATTCTTCTATTATTTTTGGCTCTGCCCAGAATTATTGAAAAAAGAAGTTGAGAGTTACAGTATTTAGTATGTAGTATTCATGCCAATATTTAGAAAACTCCTTGAAAAAAATCCAGGAGATTGGGATAATCAGCTCTTCTTAAAATCCAAGGTAAGCACTGAGATTGGTCAATATGAGCTTCTGATCTGTAGCACTTATCTTGCTTATGTACATTCACTTATTGTTGGTCTTATCTTAACAGGCTCATATCAGAACCCTGCCTTGGATAAAAAATGTGATAGGAAAATTAATATTTTTTTCTCCTTATTTTCTGCCGACAAACATCAGCTTTTGTGGGGCCCCTACTCAGTCGAAAATGATTGAGGGGTCCCATGCAACCACAGGTACTTTGGGTGTCTAAAGCTGGCTATGATTTTAGTTTTAGAGGAGGGAATGCTCACCAGCAGGATTTAACTAAGCCAAGAGCACTATGTCAGTGGTAAATTACTTGATGAAATTGTAAAGCCTTTTACTTGGCAAAGCACTGTTACTACAACCAGAGATATATTTGAATTGTAAAGGAGATATTACTACCCACCTGGTTTATTAAGTACACAAGATTGCTGTACTAACGTTTATTGGTTTGACAAACACCAAAATATCAAAATAAGATAACTTGCTGTGGCTGAGGGGCCCCCAGTGACTACAGGTTTCACTAGTAGCTAAAGCTGGCTATGCCAAGCAGTATAAAATGCAGAAAAAAGCAGCAAATAATTGGCTCAACAGTTGTTCACTAAATAATTCAAAATAAGTGCATTTATTTGAAAAAAAAAAGTACGTAACTCTGACTGGATGGCACTAGGTGCAAGAATGTTTGTTCTAAAACACAGGAGAGGATACAAAGCATTGCTAAGGTCTGTGGAAATGAGTCACAAACTGTGCGATGCACCAAATATATACAAACACTAGAAACACCCTCCACATCCCTTTATTTAAATACACTAACTCCACAGTTGTACAACCGAGCAAAAAGAGAAAACTCCTTCCACAAAGACTCGCTGCTGATGCACAAGCACAAACTTCTACAGGTAGGATACAATACAACAGTGTGCATTAGATACACATACTGATCAACACTAACTTGCATTGTAATTCCTGTGCTCCAAAACCACACCAGCAGTTATTTTCTACAGCCTTGCACATTTTTTCTATCAAATATGATTCAGTCATTTGTGCTTTCAATATCATGTGTTCTAGATTAATTTTGACACTGTTTTTTAGATGAAATGTGCTGAAGTTCTAATGTCACTCCCCACACACATGCTCACATTTATCTATTTATCTATTTATAGGTACATGCATACATGTAAAAAACTTAAATCCATTCATAACCAAAACTGTTGAACTTTAAATGATTAAACAATTTTGCAAGGTATAACAATAAGCTAGCTGTAGTCTTGGTGGAGTAATTAAAAATAAGTACCTCTTTGTGAAGCTGTTGTTAACTTATTTATTTCCATGGTATGAAGCTAATGTTTCTAGGAGATAAACAATTAAAGTAAATGTTTTTGCATATGTAAATATTGTCTTGCATAGTGAAACTTGTGCATCCAGTCTATACCAATATAATAAAATAAAATATATTGCACTTGCAATCATTATTTGCAATACATATAATTAGACATCTGAAAGGACTAATTATACATCACAATGCATATTTATGTCAATTTTGATTAGCTGAGTTACTGGTATTACGTTATTTTAAAATGTTTCAGTATCAAAAAAGAAAAATGTTTTTTCACTTCTTTCACTTTGTTTCTTTCTCTACTTCCACAGCATATTTCCTTATTTCCCTTCTCTGATTTTTTTTACTTTGTATCCTTTTATTCTTTTCATTTTCTTTCTTCTTACTTGTTTTCTGCCCACTCCTCAAATTCCTCTTTCATCATTTTTCCTTTTCTTTTTCCAAATGATTTGCTTGTCTTTCTATTTTCTTCTCATTCTTCTTCCTTCCCTTGACTCTTTTCTTCTGCCTGTGTTCTTTCTCATTTGTTTCTCTTTTAAAAACATGTATATATGTCTACATACTTACACACTTATAGGTACATAGGTAGGCTCACAGGTAATACTATACTTGGCTAACTGCCTTTCCGGGCCGTTTTCCCTTTTGGTGCTTGAATTAATTGATCACATATGGTGTTAGATTGGCCTTAACCATCCCATGATTGATAATTATATATTACCCCAATGAGAATAAGTGGGATCATACCATAGATAATTTGAGGGGATTCATGCACGGGATAAAGCATTTAGGAGCTACCTCAGAAGTACAGGGGGCAGCCTTAGTTACATTTTCTAAGACCCATCCATAGATCCAAGCTGTACTTGTATACGGACAGGGATGAGCTTTATTATACATGGATGGGGATTCTGTTCAAGAACAGTGTTCTCCTCTGTGAGATATACCTGTCCCTCCAAAATCTTCTATTGATGTTATAGAAGAGGTTTAAATCCTTGGACTGAGTATTTCTGATGCCATTTTACTTGCTGATGAGCAGTAAATCCTTCAGTAATGGGTCAGAGGATGCCTGGTATGCCAGAAGCAGGTCAATGTGCAGTCTGTTAGATAATGAATATAGTGAGGAGGTCCTTGTAGGATATATTGTTAAGGTCTTGCATCCTTTCAGTAAGGTATCTCTGAGGGAGTTACAGTTGTATGTGTCTAGACAGATACATGCCAAACTGAGCATTATACTCATTGACTGCCCTAATGAGGACTGAGTAAATGGGGACAATGACATCCTTAGATCTGGATGCAATCCCTTTGTTTATGAGTTGCACAATATAGCAGTGGACATGTTGGTCAAAAGGTAGGTCACTGTCCAAATAAGTTCCCATATTCCACATGTCTGGGTTAACTCTTACAGCATATTGTTAATTTAGTAGTTCCCTAGAGTAGATTTTATCCTTATCTTCTCCCTTCACTTCTCTATGCAGCACCCCTCTTGACTAACCTTCACATCATCTTAAAAATAAACCAGAGATTAGCTAATATAAAATAACTAATTTTGCATCCAACGTATCAATCCGTTCACACCACTAACTAACTATGAAGCACCTACAGTGGCTCGAACTACCTAATTACCTTACCTACTCCCAACTGCTTAACACCCATGAAATAATACACAAACCTGACACCTGCCCATCATTGTAAAAACATCCTCAAACATTACTTCCCTCCATAGCTTTTGAACTCTTTACACAAACAATCTGGACACAGCCAAAAATAAAGGGGGATAAACCCCCCAAAATAGGGACACATTTTAAATATTGCTCTTATAAACTTAGAAAGTTGCTAGAATAAAAGGTGTTGTGTTACCGTACATTTTCTGAAGAATATGAAGTCCGAAACTCAAATGCCTGTCATTATATAGTGAATTCAGTCCTCACTGATTTTCCACAAAAGTTCAGAAAAACACAAATTTTATGAGGAACAGAACAAAAATATGAGCCAAAAATCTGGACATTCTGCAAAAATATGCACAGCTGAGAGGTATGCTTCCCTCCTAAGAATCTCTGCTCACAGAGCAAAAATATCCTGAACAAGACCACATCTCATAACATTGCAGGTGACTCTTTGTACTCAATTTATGCTGCTAAGCACTGGAATTCCATCCCACCCACCCTAAAACAAGACAGCAGTACCACATTTCAAACATAACGTGAAACAACACCTAACTTCTTCATGGCTATGCTCATGCTCCCAATGTGACTAAGCCCCCCCCTTCTTTCTGTTTTTCTTCTATTGCCAGTCTATCAATCACCCTAACTCTTTCACCTTTCTTATCCAGATCTCTTTCTTTTTCATCCCCACTAGTGCTCCTCCAACTAGGGTCTATATCAAAACTTTGAAGAAGTAAAATGTTGAACGTTAAAACATTGAACCCACAATATCGAATGATGAAAATAGCGAAGCCCCGGAACATTGAAATCTTACCTAGGGTAAGATTTCGGTGGGCCATTCTGTGGCTTCGCTATTTCCTCCACTGTGGTGTAAGAGTTACGGACCTTAGGGTTAGGGTGCGGGTTAAGGTAAGTGGATAGTTAGTAATGTATGTATGGTGTAGTGTAGGGTTGGGTTTTGTTAACTGCATGTGTGTGTATTAATTTCTTTGTTTGTGTATAGTTCCGTAGGGTACGTGTGCGATAGTTACGGACCTTAGGGTTAGGGTGCGGGTTAAGGTAAGTGGATAGTTAGTAATGTATGTATTGTTTATTGTGGGGTTGGGTTTTGTTAACTATATGTGTGTGGTTTATTTATTTTGGTGTGCTTATGTTGTGTGTATGTTTCTCGGAACAGCAAATTATTTCCCTGGGAAAAAATTTGCTATTCTGAGCGTTCGATGTTTTCAATATTCGAAATTCCAAGTTCAAACATATGGTGTTCGATATTTTGGAATTTTGAATATATGATATAGATCCTCCAGCTAACTTATATCCATAATCCTCTATTATGAATACCCCTACATTACCTACTTCATCTTATTACCTGTATACTGTTGTTGCAACCTCCCCACTATCAGAACTTTTGCTACTTATGTTTTTTTTATTATTTCAGCTTATACCCTTCTCTTCCTGCGCTAGTGACATCCTACCTCATTAATGTCAGTATACATATACTGAACCTATGCATATTATCACTGCTCTAGTATCTCCAACTATTACATGTTAATTTGTCTTTGACTTGTGTAAAATAATATAACTTTTAAAGAATATGCTAAATGTCTTTACTATTTGTCTTAATACTATCTGCAAAGTAATGCTTAAATGTTTAATTTTTGTTGTTTTTCATTATAAATATGTATTTTATGTGGAGCTTGTTCCCCGGGTCTCTGCTGAAAATGAGACTTGTGCCCAGTCAGACTTTCCTGGTAAATAAAAGACAATAAATAAATAATGGCCCAAGGGATATGATGATATATTTCTGGCATTGAGTTGCATGCCATGATTTTGGCACAAGTTAGTTGTTTAGGACAAACCCTCCCGCAGGATGGCTAAGTCATTTGGTGATTCAATGACTGCCCCTAGCCTGCAGTCATCTGCAAACCTAGTCAGCCAGAGGCTTTGGTATTGGCTTTTACTTTAGAAAAGTAGATGCCAAAAAGGAGAGTTCTCAGCATGGAGCAATGAGGGACTCCACCAGTGACTACTTTCTTTGTGGAGGTAGCTTCCATTATTTTGATCTCCTGCATCCTATCTGTGAGCCAGCTGGTAATCCAGTGGATGACATAGGGATTTATTCCTGGTTTGTTTAGCTTTTCACCTATAATTAAATGAGGGATTGAGTCAAAAGCCTTGGCCAGGTCGAGGTATGTGGTTATGTACCATTTTATGTGCATCCTTTTCAAAAAACTAAACAAGGTCAAAAAGGCACATATATATGTATGTATATATATATATATATATATATATATATATATATATATATATATATGTGCAGATCTGTCTCAATGCGCATGCCCATATACAAGTATAGATTTATATAAACAATAGCTTATATGTATATATTTACACATAGACCTTTTTATATATATTTTAAGAGTTGCTGAGGTGAATGTGAAACCATAACATGTTCATTATGAAGAGCTCCCTTGCCCAAATTAGTAATTAGTAATGCATGCTAACCCTAATTGTATACCTGTGCCTTCCCCAGCCCTAACTGAAGAACTTATATTAGAAAAAAAAAAACTTTCTGTAACACTAAAACTATTTAGACAAATTTGGTCTGAATGTTTTGGTAGGGTTATGATTTGTAGACTGGATAAGAAAAATGTGTTTTCTTTTTGACCTATTGGGTTCAGGGTATTTGTGATGTTAGTATAATGAAGGTTAGGTATCTGGTGGTTGATAATTTGCATGCCAGTGATTTAGCTGTATACATATATATATATATATATATATATATATATATATATATATATATATATATATATACATGTGTATGAGTATGTATGTGTGTGTGTGTGTGTGTGTGTGTGTGTGTGTGTGTGTGTGTGTGTGTGTATGTTTGCATATCTATATATCTATAACCTATCTATATCTATCTATATCTATATCTTTATATATATATAACACACACACACACACACACACACACACACACACACACACACACACACACACATATATATATATATATATATATATTTATATAGCTTCCATGAGATTGATCACTCGTAGCTAAAATCAACCTGTGTACTATCAACTCACATATGCAGATGGTCAGCAGTTGACATTGCATTTATTAACATTGTTAAATAAAGCTCTGTGCTGTTTCTGTGCCACTGGGTAACCATTCTTGTAGGTTTAGTGAACTTGGTAGTTAAGTTGTTATGAAGCTGAGCATATCTTTTCATACTGTTTTGTTTCAGTATTCTATTTGTATGCTATTTTTATTGGATCTATTTTCAATACCCCGGATTTACTAATCTTCCGTGTAAGACTAGATTAGTCTTACATGGAAGTGTCAGTGTAAGAGTATGATGGCAGCTCACCATGCATATTAATGAAGACGTGCTGCCTCAACTCTAAAGCTTACATAGAGCATGGACGAGTGTAGGGGGCATGTCAGACTGCCAAGCAGTCCAAAAATCCACTCCCTTGCAATGAAGAAATGCTGCAATTTCGAATTACATGATCGAGTCCGCTCACATGTGCACAATGTAATACTACACTCCCCCATATATTAAACAACTGACAAAACTAAAAATAAAAATAATTTTTTTTCTTCCGATATAGCTGCCCGTATTTGCACGTGTTTGAGTGGGTTTGCCCATTGCTTAGCTACAGTTAGCAGCTTAGACACCAGAAGAGGATAATATGGAAAATATATGCAAATTAAGCAAAATATCAATAGTGTAATGGTTAGAGCCTTCGCACAAAAAGGAGGCATTCCCAATTTGAGTCCCACTACTGTACATTCCATTTTCTGTGGGAAATCTGTATACAAAAATATTTCCTGACATTTTTTATGTATAAGTTTTGTAAAAAGCATATAAATGTTAAATGTAGTAGTGAACAAATTATATATACATATATATATATATATATGAAGGTGAAATGGTTATGCATTCTGAGGCATGCGTACCCTATTTTAAGAATATAAAGCACTGCTAAGCACATTTTACAATTATTGAGCATATTTAAATACAATTGCGCATAGCTGCGCACTGCGCTAGCCAGCGCAGCCACAATGTATTTGAACGTAGCTGGGCGCCGCTCTAAACAGCGCAATGTCAGGCAACGTCCAGAAACGTTGAGCAACGTTGGGCAAAGTTGAGCAAAGTCAGTTAACACGCTCACACCTCCTTTACTGTACCTTAACCAGTCAGGTCTGCCCAGCAGGAAAATAAAAAGCAGTGACAGGGCTCGAACTCAGGATACTGGGCACTATAGTCACAGTACTTAACCACTAAGCCATGACAGCATTTCACAAGCATGCCCTTCCAACAGATACATATCTATCAAAGGAATTTTAAATATTGCCAACATCAGCTAAGCAGGCATGTCTACAACTGAGTTTTTCCAAAACTGGCCAATTACAAATAAGTGCGGGAAATGAGGCATATTTAAGCTCCACAGGCAGGAATACTTGCTATAACTGGTTGTAGCTTCCTTCTGCAGTCAGCATGGCTGGTGTTGGAGAAGGCACTGGATTTAGACTGCAACACTGGGGCATACAGGAATCCAATGTAATGGTTTGGCTCCTTGTCTACAATCATGAAGAAAGACTCCTGTGGGGCCAGTACCAGGGTACCCAATATAAAACGGAGGCCTGGAACAGTCTTGCCCATGATATCACCAGTGCCACTGGTATTCCTCGGGCTGGTGAGCAGGTCAGGCACCATTATTCTCACCTGAAGCGATGTAGGGAGGATCAACTGGACCAGTGGATCCAGGAATCCCATATGATGCCTAATGCCCCAGTACTGAGTAAGTAGCCATTGTATTAAGTAGTTAAGAATTGCTATGCTTGTCTATACTATGGAGAGGTATGTCTCAATATCACTGCATTTACTTCACAGCTGCAGGTGTCCGGGCTATGAACCAGCAAGCCCATGAAGATAGGCTGCAAAGGCTGCGTCATGAGGCAGGTTAGTAATTATTCTGCATGTACTGTTATATAAAATAAATGAGAGAGCCTTCAAAAAGTCTTTAAACCCAATAAATAAAGGTGTAATAAACCTTTAATAAATGTATGATTCATGGAGTGTGTCTGTGTCATCTTCTTTGATATGTTGTACTGTTGCATTCTACAAATAGTAGTGTTGTATTAAGCATTGTCAACCCACACTTGGGTAGGCCCATATAACGTGGATGAAGGGAGTGCCAGTATCTTGCATGCATATATACAGCTCTCAACTGTTGGTTCATGGCCAGCATATATAGGTTAATCTGGCACATGAGTAGCTTGGTATTGTGTTCCCCAGAAATATCAGTGTGCTGCCAGAAATGTAGGGAGCTGTTAACATATAACTGATACTTTCACTTGAACATATCTAGATAATTATATGAAAGTAGATCTGTCAGTGTACCATCTTAGCAGTAGTGTGTGTGAGCAACTCTCAAAATATGTTACATCTGCATCTTGGACAGTTTGTATGTAAGATACAGCTCATGTATATAATGATCTAGCAAAATACAATTGCACAATATAAGGACATTGGGTAGTGTAATAATACATGTAAGGGACATATAACTGCAGTTAATAGGAATGTAGTGAAAACTAGAAAGATATATAAGTTGTTAATTGAGCTATCTTTTCCCACCCTACTGTATGTGCATAAAAATGTAATTCCACACCTCAAGTCGGTATGTCTAATCTCAAAACATTTGTTGGGACATACATCCTATTGGTTTATAAATATCTGCATTAATTTCTATGCATGTGCCCTGTTAAAATACCACAATATTGGTGGCCTGTTGCCATCAATTCAACCTGCATGCTGTTGTAATGTCCACTAATGTTCTATATATGCATGTGTTATGCCTGCATTCAACTGTTGAAAATCTGGTGTGTTGGTTTAATGGGAATACTTCTGCATGCTGTTATAACTAATTGGGAATGCTGTTGACTGTTACTAACCCATATCTTTATTAAACTCTCCAAAACATAGTTCATATGGGAAGGCCGGTCCCATCGGAC
This sequence comes from Protopterus annectens, assembly GCF_019279795.1. NCBI lineage: Eukaryota > Metazoa > Chordata > Ceratodontiformes > Protopteridae > Protopterus > Protopterus annectens. The sequence continues at coordinate 17,131,512 of NC_056731.1, forward strand.
CCACCTGTCCCACCTCAGCTGGCTATGGCACCTGGCACCAGCAGATCTGGTGCCCAGCCTGGGACCTCCTCCTCCATTGGCCCTGTGCCACCTTTGGGTGGAAGAGCTGCAGGGGATGGGGCTCGGCCGCCCCTGTGCAAGCATGGGCGGAGGAGCACCTATCATCCTTCGAACGGTCCGGGCTGTGGTGCATAGAGAGATTGAATGTTCTGTTGCAGAACCTCTATGCCAGCTTGAGGCCCGAGTGGTGCAACTCCTGGGTCAGCCTGCCCCTCCTACACAGCCCCCAGCACAGCCACCCTCTGGGCCATGAAGGTGCAGTGATGACTGCCCATGGGTGAGGACCTCAGTCTCACTGTTTCCATCTGGGGGCTCATGGGCTTGCGATTTCCAAACATCCCTCCCCGTCAAAGGTGTTCACCCACCACATGTGTCATATACCACCCTTATATGCATCTTGTTTGTCTTGTCTGTTTACCTCCCCAACCTACCTCCCCAAATATGCCTACTTCACCTACCCCACATTCCACTCTCACCTGAAAAAAAATTAAAAAAAAGGGCAATCTGCTCCCAAAAAAAAAAATTACACCCCATACATAGCTGCCCATTTTGCACACATGTCCACTGGACACATGAAATGTTATTTAATTGGCATTACAACATACTTTGTTGTCCTCACCCCTCTCTCAGGGGTTGAAGGGTTCATACCTACCTCCAAATTTATTGCATATGCACAGCTGTTGCTGTTGAAGAAATGGGCAGCTATGGACCTCCCCTACATCCATCCTGCACACCCTGAACTATTTTCCATACTGTCTTTCCCTCTTTGTGCCCCTTTTTAACCACTTTCCTATCTCCCCATTTTTCTTTTCTTTCAAAGAAATTAGAGCGGGGGTGAGCAGGAGTAAGCACTATTAAGCAGAAGTTAGCGGGTTTGTGCAGGTTTGCGCTTGGCTAAGCAATGCGCAGCAATGTGCAAACTCATGCAAACCGGCTTACAACTGCTTAAAAGTGGCTTAGTCACTCTGTATGTGAGGGCCCTTGTTCTGCTCAGGAGCAAAATAAAACACTTCTGTAAGTCTCGAACCCCGGACCTTGCACACACTACACAACATGAAGTACCACTAATTCATGGTAGATATACATCAAGTTGGTGCTTAAATAATTATATCATGCATCAGAATGAGTGAATGTAAAGGAAAATTAGGAATACCATACCACACAACTTGTTCTGTGGATGCTGACCAACAGTTGTTGTGGGATTACATTACATGACTGTGATAAGAGAAGCAGCCATTCTAGCAGGAAATAATGTTACACCATCACTTAACAACCCCACACAGTATCACAGCAGGACAAACACTGGCATATATGTTTAGGGCAGAGGCCATACCTCCCAACTGTCCCTTATTTTCAGGGATGTCCCTGATTTTGACACAACTTTTAGCTCTGTCCCTCTGAATCCCTCCTAAAACTATGGACTTTGGCCAGAAAGGTGGTGAATTACACTTAATGAATAATGACAATAATTAAGAGTTAGACACTTCTTTTACTTCAGAAAAGGTGCATTAATTCATATGCTCTGATTCTCTTAATGTTTCATCTTAATGGCACTAATATTTTAAAGGTGTCCCTGATTGTCCCTGACTTTTTCTTGACTTTTCCCCGAGTCTGTTTAAATATGTACCTGATTAGTTGAGAGGTTTGGCAGAGGCAGAAACACAGAGGCATATTAGCCTTTCGGCTGTTACACACTGTGCAAATAGCTTTGGAAGGAGTTTTGGAAGTATACCCTTATGTAGGAATGCAACACTGAAATACAAATGGATGTAGCCATGTACTGGTAGCAACCAACTGTAAGAATGCCATTTCTCTATTGCTGAAAAGACCTGTGTGGTGCACAGACAAAAAATAACAGGCTATTCTCTGGCTATCATGTGGATAGGTCCATAGTTGGGAGTTACGCAGACAGACTGCATGCCTTGATAAACTAACATGTACACAGCAACCCTGTCAGTCCAGCAAGATAAAATCCACACAATACTACTTACACTCTCTGTACTTCTGCAACCCTACCCAAATGTAGAATATACCTGTGTGTGCAGGGTCTACCAAGGCTGTAGGTAAGCATACTCACAGTACTGAAATCTGTCCAGTTTTTCTGAGCAGCTTGTGCTAATGTCAGCACTAAAAAAGCACAACCTGTTTAGAACTGAGTAAATGAATATTCACAGTATAGCAGTTCACAAACAATTCTTGTGCCATAGGAATACTTTCTATAACTAGCTTTGTATGGCAGTTAATTGGGACATACCTGTGAAATGTGTAGCTCAGCATTAAATGTCAAAGATCTCATCCATGTTATCTGTGTTCGGTACAGTAGTATGGTCAATGGCTGTTGGGGGGATTAGCGCTGACATTATATAAACATGGGTCTGACAGAACAACACATGCATGATAGTCATATTAAAGTGTAGCTTAGCATTGGCAACTGCTGTAGCAGCCTAGTATGCTTATCTAGTATCTGTTGCCATATACACACCCCTAATGTTAGTCTGTGTTCATATGTGACATCTGTTTGTGTTGCAGCAATGCCCAAGAGTTCAGCTGTGAGATCCAGGGACTTACAACAGTGTGGACCATGTGTGTGTATGCCACACACATACGGAGAAATATATATGTGTCATATATATTCACATCTGTATATGTGCATAGAGCAGGGGACATATTGCAACTGTTTGCGAAGGGGAAGATAAATATGTTGAAGAAGGTTAGTATGCACATATTTGTATGCAGGTTTTAGTGTGTGACAAACAAGACAGCATACAGTGCTACAGTGCTGGTATATGACATGTGGTGGTTAAACACTCTGGGTGGTTTGTTGAGTTTGCAATGTTGAAGCCAGTAAGGCCTGATAAAGCTACCTGGGCTGTGAACACCTTCAATGCATTTATCCCAAGACTGTGCAATTTTATTACATTACTGTACACCTTACATCCTTTGTATAATTGATATTCTCACTATGAAAGGTGAAATGAATATGTATCTATATATCTATATGTATATGTCGACAAATGGATATATATATATATATATATACACATACACACCTACATCTACTTGTTGCAATAGATTCTCTGTACTGTTGACTGACTGTGATGGTCAATATGTTTGTGAATACGTCGAAGATATGTATCTGTGGGATAGCTTAGTGGGAAACTGTTTATGTTATGGTATTATGGGTCCTTGCTTTGATCCTAGCAAAAGCTGTGCATTCTGTTGCTAGGCAGAACAAGTGCTATTGCATACAGTGTGATTAAGTCTCTTGGTTTTAACTAGGGTGTGTCATTGGAGGTTAAAGCACTACATCTATGATTATTGATTGGTACCGATATTGAATGCAAATCCTGTGTGTACTGTAGTACTAATTGAAGCTCTGGGCCTTTACAGCAAAGTATGGTGTATGTCCACATTGCTTGCATCCACTGTTTTGTGTGGTCCCTGTATTCATCATAGATTACATTTCTCAAGATTAAGGTTGTGTAAGCACTGACACACAGTACTGTATAGTACACACTGAAAGCTTATCTGGGTTGTCATACCTTTGTGTCCTGTAATTATGTCTGATGTGTGTGTGGGTATGTCTGTAACATGTCCTTTGACATATGTGTGGTAATACATATAACTGCACATTTAGCAACATTCATAGTGTACTACATCAGTATGTGACCTATATTCCCAATTGTACACACATTTTGGCTATGGGTTTGGCATTAACAAGTTGTGTGGTATAATAGTAATACATTTACTGGACCTTACACTGATTGTGATGGATGATATATTTCTTTACACATCAGCTTGATGTATATCTGCTGTGGCTAGGTGGTGCATCATGTTGCATACAGTGTGCCAGGTACTCTTGTATAGTCTTATATAGTGATTTTATTTTGTTGCTGTGCAGAACATGGTTCATTAGATAGAGAGTGAGCAAGGCACTTTCAAGCAGTTGTGTGGTGAACAGTGGTAAGTGGCAGTTACAGTGTTTCACTCTCGGTTAGCTTATAGGTTGCTATATATGGCAGTTCAGTGATATCAGTTCTGTATAATGTTAAATGTGCCATATGACGTGCTCAGACATATTTTTGTATTTATGTCTTCCAGGGATCATGGACCACCACAGGAACCCGAGTTACAGTAGTGCTGAAGATTATATCATTACTAGCAGTATGATTCAGCACTACCGTCTCATGTTCTCACGAACCAGCCAGGACCAGCAGGAGCGTACTGCAATGTGGCAAGATGTTGTCTGCAGGGTCAATGAGGTAGGCCTGCATAACTGGACATAGGAGCAGGTACGCCACCACTGCAGTGATCTTCTCAGACATGTCCGTCAGCATGCCGCTGATGTTTGTAGACAACAGCTTGCAACAAAAGGTGGTGTTAATATCCACCCCCTCACCAAAGTGGAGGAGCTGCTCATGAGCCTGGTGGCACTTGCCCAACAACAACAGCAGCAGACATACACCATGATGGAGGTTGGAGCCACCCAGCAAGCACACATGGAGCATGCAGGTAACATAGCATATCTATAGACTACTGTTATCTGTATTGGTAGATCATGCATATGTGAGAAGTGGAGTATGTCGTTCAAAGATGTGGAGCCTGTTGTTGTGCAATACTGATCATTTGGAACATAATCTGTAGCTCTGTGAATGTAAATTGTTGTTGTACTGTAAGATTGCAAACACACAGTAGCAATGCCACAGTTGTGGCCACTGACAAACTGTCTCATCTCTATGTACGTCCCTCTGGGGTGACATCAAGGCAGTGTACAGATGCTGGTGAGTGTGTTCTACATTTATTATTGTAAATAAAAAGTGCATGTCATAGTTAAGGTGTAGGCCATGTACACATGTAACACACCTACCCATAATGCATGCTGTGCATATTTGGTGTAAGAGCACGCACATCTCACTAATTTGATTAGCTGCCTCAAACACATGCAATACCCAGACCATCTCAAACAAATGTGGCTAGACTGTAGTGACCATTGGATAGGCACAGTTGATGCTCAACATGCACATAACATACACATCTATGTCATACACAGAGCATTTTAACATGCTACACATAAAGAATTCCAAAACCCTCTGTAAAGACACACTCCAGTATCCAAAATCTCATCCACACATTTCACATAATATACCTGAGAGGTAGAGGCCTATCCTGGGGCATTTAAACACTCTACAACACACTACACATTCATGTCAGGGAATGCTCCTTATTGGCCTCCTTACAAACTCACGTAACAACTGGTTGTGAAATGGTGAATTTAGCCAAGGTAGTACAGTTCTGGCTCAGCATTATTATAACTGGTTTGTGAAACATTTGTAGCCTTGAGTGACCACCTGATGCTTCATGATGATGGCCTATGGTACTAAACCCCATCCAGTTATTGTAACCACAGTACTACACATAGCTGTCATTGCTACACACCATAATGATGCATGTGTGCACACATATGCATGTCTAAACAGTATGCATACCAATCACCATTTGCACAACTGAGACATATATCTCTTGTGATGCTATTGAGTGGCTAGGTAATATGACATATATTGGGTATGTATAGTGTTTAAATATGCAGTTGTGTTTTAGCATGCCATGCCATGTATGAGACTGGCATGTCCACAATATGTTCTACACTCACCATAAGTACCGTACATTGGGTATGTGGCTGAATGGTATTCCATCAATTATCCATGCACCACTGATGATGTTGTGTGAATACTCATCATGCATGTGCTAAAAATGTGTCCACATTTATTTGCTAAAGCCACAGAGGCTGTAATCAGCATTGGATACCTATCTGACACACAGATACACATCCAGCAATGGTATGTACACCTGTGAGTTATGGTGCACAGTACATCACAGTGTTACGAATACCTGCATAGCAATGTTATGTCCATGTATGCTTTGTGTTCCAGGGGTAGGGCCATCACCTAATAACAAAACACATGCATCAACGCCATGTATACTGTTAGTAACAAGGACTGACTACACTTGCACTGCATGCTGTTGAGCAACACATGTCCTGCATGCTGACATGTGTGATATGACTATTTTGTTTGTGATACTGTATCCCACCATCACCTGCTGTTGTGTATGTTCCGTGATTGCTGGTGTTGTTTGTGTCTGCTTTCAGGAGGAGTGTAGTTTTGTGTGTGTGCATGTGCGCATGTGTGCATGTGCACATGTGTGCATGTGTGCATATGCACATGTGCGCATGTGTGCATGTGTGCATGTGTGCATGTGTGCATGTGGTCTGAAGTCATGTTCGGGTCTTAAAGTATGTTTCCTGTTTTCCTCCCACAGGTGGCGAGGTGGGGCTGGTTCAGTACAGCAGGGAACTTGATGTCACTGGACAGACAGTGATGATGAGGATAGGTGTGTTTAGGCACAGGCAGGTTTGTCGGGGTCTGTTGTTGGGCCACCAATTGACAGTACACAAGTCTCCACCCCATCCATGCACACAGTCATACTGCCTGTACATCCATCATCACCATTGCCCTTAGCTGAGGGACACTGTACGGTTGGCACTGGCTAGGACAGTGTGGTATCTATGGCACATGTATCAGGACACAGCAGCCATAGCCAGATGTCTGGAATGGTATCACATAGGCAGATGCCCAGGGGTTGTCGTCGGAGCACTGCTGGTCATCATGCCCCTGGCAGACGTGCCACGCCTCTTTCTACCACATGGCATGTTCCAGGCTGTCATGGAGGCACAGACACGAATGGAGCGATACACCAGACAGTGGCTAAGGGCACATAGGGCTCATTACACCTCTGTAAATGACAGTATCCGTGACCTAGCAGGTGCCATACGTAACTACACTGAGGTCATTGATAGACGTTGGGGTGAGACATTAGATGTCCTCCACAATGTAATGTCCATGTGTCAGGACAGTGCAGGACAGTTGAGACGTGGACGTATGCCAGCAACATCACCAGCTGGAGGTTGCCGTGGACGTCCAGCAAGTCACAGCTGCTCCCGTAGTGCCAGTACCAGCCCCAGCAATGTTGGGGGGGATGTCCATAGACCGTCCTAGCAGACCATGCGCACGTGGCTCTGGCCAGTCCCAGCAGGGATCTGGATCCAGTGGACATATGTCAACCTCTTCAGATAGTACCCAATCTGGATCAGTATCTGATACTGTCTGTAGCACCCCTGCCAGGCACAGGTTCCGTATGCTTGGCCAGAGACAGTGATCTGTAAAGCTTGCCAGGTACAGTCTGTAGCTGTCTCACAAATCCCCGTATATGGCAGCCACATGGTGGAACTGTGGGCATGCAGACACACACACACACATAAACCAGAAACCTAGGGCAAACACATACCCACACACACATGACATCAACATTGGCCCATAACAGTACTCATGGCCCTCACACACACACTCCCACACACATGTCGATTGTATGGTTCAGTGTAGGCCTCTGGCAAATCAACAACATACCCTGTGCATATGATGAAACCTGTGCCACCTCCTGTCATCTGTAACATTGATGCAGGAACAGGCTAACATGGTGCTGATGTACAGGGTGACTTTAATAAAGTATAGCAATGGCTGGATGTGTAGCATGTTGTCAGCAGTAAAGTGTAATGATATCCTTGAAGGTGTAGCTGAGCAGGCATGATGCATTAAAGCTGTAATTAGCAATGTTGTATTGTTTTCACCAGTGTTTATTCCAATTGTGTTTTGTCTGCCCATGTGCCACTTGGCTGATGTGTGTAGTTGTGTCAGCATGCGTTATACAGTGGACAGTAAGTGTGGGTTTGCAGGTGTCCATTTGTGAACATGGTGAAGGTGCACTGTCTGCATGTACATGCATATTGGACACATGGGCAGGGTGATATGCCCTGTATTGGCTAGTGATAACACTCCATAGTTTCTATTGGTGGCCAGTATGCATTGTACTACACACATTTTGGAACTTGAGTAAGCATATGTGTGTGTATGACACGGGTTGATATTGTGCTGTGGGTGATGCTATTGTTGCTATCTGTCATTGGTTTGCATTACTAAGGTTAACACTGTCCCAGCTGCATAATCCTTTCATAATGCACACTGTTCACCTACAGGGTTGCATGGGCTGTGCTATCACAAACACAAGAAATTCCCACTTATACAGTAAAAGTGCATTAGTCTCATGGACCCCTGTAATAAATTAAATATATAATAGAAGGTGTGAAGTTGTACCAAAAAAAGAGTTACATACCAAGAAGGGATAACCTCTCTGGTCAGTATCATTGGGAAAATACAAGCCCTCATTAAACATACAAGGCAAGCTTCAAAATACAAAATGGCAATGATTCCAAAGACAACACTAAAGCTTTCTTTAGTGTTGTTTATAATCTATAGGGGAAATCTCAGATCGGGTCACAGTTAATGTAAATGGTCACAAAGTACACTTATCTGACTGACATTACCAATTTCTTGTCAGACAGTTTGAATGCGGATTTCACCACCCTGTTGTTACACAAGGGCCACATTTCCAGACCTGAAGGATGTAAAACCTGATGATTCACAGACACACTAGTTAAAACATCTCTTTACCAAAGTCCAAACCACAGTGGCAATGGTACTGGACAGTGTCCCTGGCTGTGTCATACACAAGCTGACATATGAAGTCACTACTCACCTAAACATTCTGTCCAAATGCAGCCTCTATACAGGTTACATACTTGTGGAATGACGCATGGTAATGGTGTTCACAGTTCACAAGGGTTGAGCTACAATGTCTTCTTCTTCTTCTCCTTTTGGATGCTACCATTAGGGGTCACCACAGTAGATCATCTGTTTCCATTTCTTCCTGCCCTCTGCATCTTGCGTTGTCACACCATCCACCTGCATGTCCTCTCTCACCATAGCCATAAACCTCATGTTAGGCATTCCTCTTTTCCTGTTACCTGGTGGCTTCATCCTTAGGATCTATTTCACAATATACTTTGCATCCCTACTCAGCAAATGTAGAAACCAACTTAATCCTGCCTATCTGGCTTGGTCTACTAACCTTCAAACCTGGGCTGACCCTCTAATATACTTATTCCTAATCCTGTCCACCCTCATCACACCCAGTGCAAATGTTAACATAAATTGATTAAGGGTAGAACTACAACAGATCCTGCAAGCTCTCACCCTATAAGCCAAACAAATGTTATCTGGAAGGCTATGGAGCACAGCATTATGGAACTCATTAACAGAGACATTATGAACCTGCAAACACTGCATCATACCCACTTAGGTTCTCTAAAGGCCAGATCATGACTCCTACACCTAGTAGACTTCAAGCCAGTTAACAAGGCTATAGGTGAGGGAGGGGAGGCCCACACAGCCAAGCTATAGCACACCAGCAATTCATACCCATCCCACATTCTGGTATTATACATAACCTCAACAGACTGACCATAAACGATTGTTAAATGATGGATTGACAACTGACACACAGATGTAGGACACACAGTAACATTTGCAGCCTCCATGTACAGTTATATGCCAGTAACAAGTGGTATTCACCTGCACTCAGTCCTGGGACCACTCCTGTTTGGCATATAGTTTTCTTAGGTACAAGCAAACACAGTAGGGATATGTCTGCCCACGTTTGATGAAAATGCATACTGTGGGCTATACTTTATTCTCCAGATGACACACACATCCCTCCAAAAGGGTATCATAGAGACAGATACCTGGTGTCAAACTTATGCTGTAAAGCTATAAGCCAAAGAAAGCATAGTTATCCAGTTTTAGAAAATAAAGTATCCCCAGAGTACCACATAGGTAGTAGCCCCCAAAATGTGGAACAGGTACTAATGTATACATAGAGTCATGTGTTTAGTCATCTCTCCTTTGATAATCACATTACCAAAGGGTTTTGGAAATCCCTCTGTGGAGCACATAAGCAATAAAGGGTTTGAATGCAGATCCACAGAGGTTGTTGCGCACCTATAATGATAAGTCACCTTTGCCAGACTTTGCTTGCTTTGGAACAGGATTCAAATATACCTCAAGTATAAACTCTCACTCACACTCTTCAATAGAAACCGTGATGAGTGGATGTGAAACAGAAGACGTAGCCCAGGGATTACTGCAGTGGCTAAGCTTGTCACAAGCATACAGAAGTGACCTAAGGTCTGGAAAGCACCAGCACGCTCTTGCAAAGATAACAGATGCTTTCATGGAGAAAGCAGAGTTCCCACCTATGAAATAATTGAGATCACATGTATGTATATGGCTTTGCCCCACAGCTACCTTACATGTGTAATGCACATACAGTTGTCATTGTGATATGTCATACACTAGAAAAAACAAAACCCACTCACACACCTGGAACACACCAAAACAGTGAGCAAGTGTGAGATTCAAACTCCTTCCTAACAACATTATGATACCAGAGCAATATGCATTTACACGATGCACTATACACATTACTAGAATTTCATCTTTCCACAGGTATATTTGTAGGATGGTGACATCATCAGACTTGACAAAGATGAGTATACCACTTTTAAGAGGTGTGAGACTCCTCCCCAGGAAGACACACAGTTGGCAAGTGCAGGAATCAAATTCCTACCTAACTACATTATGATACTACAGCAGTGCGCATTTTCACGACGCTCTATACACATTACTGGGATTTCACCTTTCCACAGGTATATTTGTAGGATGGTGACATCATCAGACTTGACAAAGATGAGTATACCACTTTTAAGGGGTATGAGTAGTCTCCAAAAAGGTTGCTCCTCCCCTGGGAGACACACACACTCAGCAAGTGCAGGAATAAAACCCCTACCTAACTACATTATGATACTACAGCAGTACGCATTTACATGACGCGCTATACACATTACTGTGATTTCATCTTTCCACAGGTATATTTGTAGGATGGTGACATCATCAGACTTGACAAAGATGAGTATACCACTTTTAAGGGGTGTGAGTAGTCTCCAAAAATGTTGCTCCTCCCCAGGGAGACACACACACTTACACACAGTTGGCAAGTGCAGGAATCAAACCCCTACCTAACTACATTATGATACTACAGCAGTACACATTTACACGACGTACATTACACATTACTGGAATTTCATCTTTTCACAGGTATATTTGTAGGATGGTGACATCATCAGACTTGACAAAGATGAGTATACCACTTTTAAGGGGTGTGAGTAGTCACCAAAAAGGTTGCTCTCTCCCCAGGGAGAGACAGACACACACACACACACACACACACACACACACACACACACACACACACACACACACACACACACTCAGTTGGCAAGTGCGGGGTTCTTAATCCAAACTATGTATGTCTTTACACTTCAGCAAGCAATATGGAGTTACAGGGTGCAATACAGACATTACTTGCTGACAGTTTGCCCAAAGTTTTTTTCACATTTGCTAACCTCAGCAGGCTTATCATATTAGGTGTATTGTGAGTGTATTGTATGCATAGGCCATGACCATATCATATATGGGTTGATGCACCACATGCTGGCACACACAGGGTCAAACTGGTAGCTAAGCTCTGTCAACCCAGTACTGGACAATACAGTTTAGAGGAGTAGGGTCATACAACCACAACACCAACAGTCTCACATAGACCTACAATATAAGCACCAGCAAAACACACACATAAATACACATTACCATACTCGGAGAATACAAATATTAATCTGAAAAAGAGAGAGTGTCCTCCTAAGCAGACAAGCAAGCAACATGCACCTCCAAGCACATGCCAGAAAACACATAATACACCAAAGCAGTGTGCCTCACAACAGGCCCTAAGACAAAACAACATACCCAACACACTAGTAATAGGTGACTTCATAGTCAGGCACACAGATATTCCACTAACTCGGTTGGACAAGGGGAAGGTTACTGTCAGTTGTCTGTCAGGTGCTATGATCCACCACATAACACAAGCACTTACATTACTCCAGAACAGGTACATATATGACATGTTCTTTGTACATGTCAGTGTGAATGATCTGAGACATACCTCCCAGGACAACATGACAAGAGATATATAGTAGCTCTATGATCATGTAGCCCAGGCTGGTATGACCCTGACCTTGAGTAGCATCTTACATTCACCTACATGATACTGCAATAGAACAGAAAGATGATAAACTTCAGCAATTGGCTGAGCTTCTGGTGTCATTCGAAGGGGATCCAGTCTCTGTCTGCCTGTGATGACATGATAGACAAGCCTGGTTGCTTCTGTAGAGATGGTTTGCACCTGTCGCCCCTATGCATCTGAATACTGGCCAAGGCTCTTGCTGTCCCCATATTACCTTTTTTAGGCAAGGCTCAAAGGTTCATAGGTTCATAGGTAGGTACTAGGTTATTGGCCCTGGGGCCTATACAAGCCCAGCCAAAAAGGTACCCTGGCTTTTGCCACCCAAGAAAATTATTTTCCTGTGCCACTGTCGAGCAGAGACACAGAAGTGATCCCCGGGTGAATTTCATATTTCCCATCCAATCATCAAGATTTTTCTTGAAGAGTGCTAATGAGGAGCTTTGTTTGATATAGATAGGTAGTTTATTCCAGAGTATGTGAAGTCTCTGGGGCAGGAATCTATCCCTCTGGCATGTTCTGTTTATTGTGGTGACAAGGTTTAGGTCTCTAGAGTGTGTAGCTCAGAGTGATTGGGATTTCTTTAAGTGGAGCATGTCCAACAGCTCTGGGTTTGACATAGCTTTGTATGTTAGGCAGAGATCACCTCTGAGTAGGCGATATACGATGGAGTAAAGCTGGAGTTTTTTTATACGGTCTGTGTAGGGCATGTGTTTGAGGCCGGTAATCCTCTTTGTGAGGTATTTCTGCGGCCTTTCCAGTTGTAGATGTCTTGTGAGGTACATACCAAAAGGGGCATTGTACTCTATAATGGATCTAATGAGTGATGAGTAGAGGGAAACAATGACCTATTTTTTCTGCATGAGAAACCTTTTGTGATGAGGTGTGCAATGTAGAAGGATTTCCTGACTACTGTGGTGATGTGATTATCAAAGGAGAGACTACTGTCCACCTGTGTCCCAAGGTCTCTTATCACACTTTCGGTGTTAAGTATACTACCGCCTATGTTGTAGTTCATGGGTACAGAGTTTTTACCAAAGGGGATGACAATGCACTTTTTGGCATTGAGCTTGAGGCCATGGCTTTGACATCAGGCATCTGTCTCAGTGAGACCCTTTTGTAGGATGTCCGCATCGTTAGTAGTTTTGATTATGGATCCTAGTTTACAGTCATCTGTGAACTTCATTAGCCAAAGACCTTCTGTGTTAGCCTGTACTTCAGAGAAGTAGATACCAAACAGGACAGGACCCAGGACTGAACCCTGTGGTACTCCACTTGTCACTGGTCTGAAGTTGGATTTGGAGTCTGCTACTTTCACAGTGTGGGTTCTGTCAGTGAGCCAGTTGGCAACCCATCTTGTGACATACGGATTTATACCTAGTTTAGTGAGTTTATCTATAATTCCAGAGTGGGGGATGGTGTTAAAATCCTTGGCAAGATCTAGATAGGCTGTGTGAACCACCTTACCATTGTCTACAGCTTTGGTGAGTGCTTCAAAGAAGTCTATCAGGATTAGGAGACATGATCTGCCTTTTACAAACCCGAACTGGTTGGGGTCCAGAGTTTGGAGATTACCAATGTCTTTGTTTATAAGTTCCATAATGATACATTCCATGGCCTTACAGACCAGGCTCATCAGGCTAATGGGGTGCAGTTCCCAGGGTCTGTAGTGGCTCCCCCATTGTGTAGTGGGATAACCGTCGCTGTACGCCATTCAGCAGGCACAAAGCCTGAGGTGAGGCTATGATTGAACATGGTACTTAGGTGTGGTGCCAGTTCGTTCTGTAGTTCATGTAGAACGCAGCCTGGGATGTTGTCTAGTCCCATGGATGCTGTGCTCCTGGCTTTGGAGAGTGTGGTTTTTACCTGTGCAGCAGTGATTACAGGAACTTTGCATTCTTCCAGTATAGAGATGGGCTCTTTAATGGGTGAGAAGGAGGTAAAGTTAGCACTCAACCTATCTGTCATGATGTTGGCAATATCAGTTTGGTCTGTATATTTAGTGCCATTGTGCTGTAACTCAGGGCAGATCTGAGTGTTGCCATTGAGATTCTTGACATAGCTATATAATGCTTTGTGGCTGTCTTTAGAATCAGTGGCGATTTTGTTTTCGCAACTAGCTTTGGAGGATTTTATCAGGGATCGCAGCTTCTTACTGAGGCTGACCAGGGAGATCCTCCACTCATGGGATTTTACTCTCTTTTGCAACTGTTTCTTCCTTCTGTTGTTTGTTTAGAGCAGGGGACCACCAGATTGGATTCCTTTTTTTGGAGGATAGCATTTTGGTTCTGTTTGGGATAGCATGATCCATGCACTCATGTAAGTGCTTATAAAGTGCAATTGTGTAGGATTCAGTAGTCGTAACTGTATTGTCCATCTGCATGGGTGTCATGAAGTTCGCCACTTCTGTCTCAAGAAGCATGAAATTGGCTTTGGAGAAATTTTTTAACATGGTTTCCTTAATGGGGGGTGGGGGCAGAATGTGGATATGTAGGGTAATTAGCTTATTGTTGGATCGGTCCAATGAGGCGTTGACTTCAGGTGTGGAACACCGGTCACTCAGGACAAACCAAACCCTGTAACCAACACAAATAACCACAAAGTGAGCTGAATGCTACTCATTGCCAGAAGTCTCAGCCTCCAAATATACACACTCAAGGCACTTCTCAGTATGGAGAATATTGATATCTGTGCAGTAACAAAAACCAAGTTCAAGGCTCCAGAGAGCACACCAGCACTACCAGGATACTACTCATTCCATACCTTCCAGCATCAGAACCTGGATCATAGCACATAGGGTGGAGATGTATCCGTATTCATCAAGGATACCTACACCTCTCTCTACATCCTCTTTACATGATATGTACCCATAGAATGTTGCACAGCACCATTCTTCCCACTCCACAGGGGTGGGGCCACAAAAGACTCTTGGCATTCCCACTCTATGAGCCTGACGAGTCTGATCTGCAAGGCAATGGAGCCAATCATAATGGAAGTCAACAATAAAGACATTGGGAACCTTCACACAGTTGAGCACACCCAGTTTGGCTTCGTCAAATGCAGATCACGCCTCCTGAACTGGGTGGATTTCTTTGAGACAGTTACCCAGGCTAAAGATGATTGAAAGGAGCTCCACACAGCCTACCTATACCTCACTAAGGCCTTTGACACAATTCCCCAGTCAGGTATCATAGATGAACTCACCAACCTGGGCATAAATCCATACATCACAAGATGGATTGCAAACTGGCTCACAGATAGATCCCACAAATTAAGAGTTGCTGACTACATGTCAGAATCTAAACCGGTAACAACTGGTGTCCCCCAGGGTTCAGTCCTGGGGCCCCTCCTGTTTGGTATAGACTTCTCAGAAGTACATGCCAACACAGGAGGGTTGTGATTGACTAAGTTTGCTGGGAACTGTAAAGTGTTTGCCATAATAGATTCCCCAGATGACACAAATATTCTCCAGAAGGGACTCTATGAGACAAATGTGTGGTGTCAAAATCATGGCCTCAAGCTCAATGTGAAAGAATGCATAGTAATCCCCTTTGGAGAAAACAAAGTACCCACAAACTACTACATAGGTGTTACCCCCTAAAAACTGACAAGGTAATAAGGGATCTGGGGACACAAGTAGATAGTCATCTTTCCTTTGACAACCATGTTGCGAAAGTGATTAGGAAATCCTATGTGGCCCACCTAACCAACGAAGGGTTTGCATCAGGATCAAAAAAGATAGTGGTGGCCCTCTACTCTTAAGTCATTAGACTCATTATTGAGTACAATGCACCATTTTGGATGTACTCGACTAAGTATATCCATCAGCTGGAGAGACCACAGAGGTACCTCATCAAGAGGATTACTGGCCTCAAACAGTTGTGTTATGCAACACAACTGGTAAAACTAAATCTGTTCTCTGTTGCGTACCAGCTACTCAGACGCACACTCTGCCTAACATACAGAGCCATGTCCAACACATAACTGTTGAACATGCTCCATCTAAGGATAACAAAAGTGAGTCGCACTACACACTCCAGGGATATGAACCTCATCACAACAATGAATACAACATGCTGGTGGGGTAGGGTACCATCCCAGACACTTGCCTTACTGTGGAACAGAGTCCCAATGTACATCAGACAGAACCCCTCGCTGGCACTCTTCAATAGGAACCTTGATGAGTGGATGGGAAACAAAAAATTCATGCCAGGCATCACATCAGCAGCCCCACTAGAAAGGGGCTTAGGGTACTAACTATTAGAACTAGGGCTTAGGAGACTAACCAATGGGGTGGTGAAAGCTGCACAACTTGCCTAGGCTAATATATGCCTTTGTGAAGATAGTCTACTACATACCTATGGAACTATGTGACAGGTCCATGTCTACAGATAGTAGATGTGTACTTCATTGTACAGTCATGTTGTACAGCAGGCACATGCACCACATACACTGTAATGCTTACAGATACTGGTGGCTATTATGTACAGTGGGTGAGATGTGCACCTCATGTCTTTTGTGCCATTGGGATGTGTGCTGGGTGGGACAGTCCTGGATGGCTCCCTGTCATGGTCACCCTCTTACACACATCTCTGCCCATCCATCTTTGACTTATTATACTGTGTTCCCCCTACATATATATAGGTACATAGGTAGGTAATAGGCTATCTGCCTGAAGGCATATATTAGTATGGCCAGAGTGTGCAGCTATCACCACACATGGGGTTAGTTCCCCATGCCTCTGTGTAGTAGAGCTGATGAAGTGATCCATGGTGTGACAGTTCAGTTTCACATACGCTCATCAAGGCTCCTCTGGAAGAGTGTCAGTGAGGGACTCAGCTTAATGTTGGTTGGGAGACTATTCCAAAGCAAGGGAAGTCTGTGAGTTAGTAATGTATCCCTCCAACATGTTCTGTTTATTGTTGTGATGATTATATCCCTAGAGCATGTGGCACAGTGAGCTTGGGTTTACTTCAGATAGAGGATGTACACCAGTTCTGCATTGGACATGGACCTGTCTGTTGGGCAGAGATCACCTGAGTAGACAGTATGCAACAGAGTACAGCTTGAGTTACTTCAGTTTTGTTGCATGGGGCAACTGTTTGAGGCCAGTAATCCTCTTGTTGAGGTACTTCAGTGATCTTTTCAGCTGCTGAAGGTGCCTAGTCAGATTAATTGCAAGTGTGTTGTGGTACGCTCTGATGGGTCTGATGACTGGTGAGTGCAGGGAACCTCCTTTGACCTACATGCAAAGACTTTGGCAATTTATGGGAACACATAGCATGATTTTCTAACCACTTTGTGAATGTGTTTCTGGAAGTAGAGATGACTATCCACACATGTCCATAGATCCCTTATTATTACCTCCATATTTAGGGTGTTGGCACCTATGTGGTATTTGTATGACTGTAGCTTGAGGCCATAATTTTGACACCACATCTGTCTGACTGAGACCGTTTTTAAGGATGTCTCTGTTGTCCCAAACATCGATTATGATAACCTTTTTGCAGTCATCCACAAACTTTGCTAACCATAGCCCTCGTGTGTTTGACTGTATTTCTGAAAAGTATACACCAGACAGGAGGGGCCCCAGGACTGAGCCATGGGGGACAGCAGTTGTTACCAGCTTACAGTCCAACAGGGAGACCACAATTCTTACCTTGTGGGATCTATCTGTGCCCCAGTTGGCAATCCATCAGATGACATACATGTTTATGCACAGGTTGTTGATTTTGTGAATACGACATGTGTATGGGATGTTGGAAAAGGGCTTTTCAAGGTCTATGTAGGCCATGTGGAGCTCATTTCATTGATGTATGTCCTGGGTAACTGCCTTGAAAACTGTCTAGCAGGCTTAGGGACCATAATCTGCCGCTGACCAAACCAAAATGGGTAGGGTTGGGTGTTTGTAGGCTCCCAATAGCTCTGTTTATGAGTTCCATAATGATGGACTCCATGGCCTTGCAGATCAGGCTTATTAGGCTTATAAGACAATAGTTCCCATGGTCTGTTGTGCACCAACACTTGTGGAGTGTGCCAAACGTTGCTGTAACCCATTCAACAGTTTCATATTCTGTACAGAGGGTGAGTCTCAACAGACTGTTCAGGTGCAGGGTCTGTTTGTTTTGGAGTTCACATATGACACAGCCAGGGACACCAAGTCATCCATAGACGTCATGTTTTTAGGTTTGGCTAGAACTGTTTAATCATTGTATATGTGATTTCTGGCTTTTCACAATCTCCAGGTATGGTAATGGGCCCTTTTGTCAGCGAGAGGGGGGTAAATATGTATGAACCTGTCTGACAAGATGTTGGTAATGTCAGTCATGTACATGTATTCATTTACACTTTGCACTGACTGAGAACATATATGAGTTTACATTGATATTTATTGCATAGCTAAGGAAAGCTTCATGGTTCTCTATGGACTCTTTGGCAATATTTTTCCCAGAACATGGCTTGAATAATGTTAGGCATGCTCATTGTTTCTTGATGATACTGATCTGAGATTTATTGATCTTCTTTGGATTTTCACTTTCTTTGAACAACTTAAGTACTTGTATTACATAGTTTGATTATGACAGGGGTCCAATATATTATATGGGTCTGTTTTCATATCACTGTGTGTGCAAGGTAGAACTGGTGAATAGCGACATGTGTCTGGAGTAAGAATTGCAACTGCCAGATATGTGTGGCCCACTGCTGTACTCAGACATGGCCTAAGTGTGAGAGCATGCTCAGTATGACCTCTCAGTATGTTGTTGACTGAAATTTGCTTTGTTTGTTTAAGTGTGTGAGCATGCCCAGTATGACCTTTCATTATGTTGTTGACTGACATTTGCTAAATTTGTATAAGTGTGTGAGCATGCCCACTATGAGCATATATATACTATATACGTGTGTGAAAATTCAAGTTGGTTTTTACTTCAGGGCTCACCTTTGTGTTGTACATCGACAGGAAGCACGTCGTGCCTGCAGGGCTTCCATGAGTCAATTTTCATAGACTTATCAACATTTCTACATACAGGGGGGACAGCTATTATTTGTACATTTCTACCCGGGGGGGCACACTGTTGCCTATCATACTGGCTTGAGGCATACCACTGTACTACAGACCTTAGCTTCCAATTACACGCATATTAGTTTGTGGCTTCATAGCCTACCCAACCCACATCACACTGCCTGGCCTGCTGTTATCTGTCTGCATAGGCCTGGGGGGAGGTTACTGATATGCCTCTTCAGAGGGCATGATACAGCATTTGTTTGTGTTTGCATTTGTCTACAATTGTCCTGCTGGCTGTGACTGTTAGGTATGTGCCCCCCCCCCCCAACTGGTATGTGTGAGTGACATAAGTTGTGTCTGTGCCAGTGAAATGCTGTCATGGCATAGTGGTTCAGTACTGTGACTATAGTGCATAGTATCCTGAGTTTGAGCCCTGTCACTGCTTTTTATTTTCCTACTGGGCAGACCTGACTGGTTAAGGAACAGTAAAGCAGGTGTGAGTGTGTTTACCCGACTTTGCTCAACTTTGCCCGACTTTGTCCAACTTTGCCCAACATTGCTCAATGTTGCCCGACTTTGCACTGGTTAGCACGGTGAACAGCTATGCACAATTGTATTTAAATATGCTCAGTACTGTTAAAATGTGCTTAGCAGTGCTTTATATTGCTTAAAATAGGGCACTCATGCCTCAGGTGGTGCTGCAGGGCTGCCTATCTTGGATGCACATAGTACACTCCCTATACATGTTTGAAAACAGGTAGTGTCAAGTTAGGCATCCCTTTTACTGTATGTGCGAGTCAGCGAGTGGTGTCATTTCCAGGGTTCCTACTGAGTCAGTGTATGTGCTATGCGTTGCCTCTTTGCCAAGGCCAGGGCATACTGGGCATGCCTCCTTCACTGGGGCAGGCTCAAGTTGTTCCTCCTCTGAGTCACGCTGTGCCTGTGCAGGCCTTGGCAATGGTGGTGGGCTGTTTGGCCCTGCCTCATGCTGTTCCTGCTGCAGCTGTTTCCACAGGATCATATTGTGTAGCATGGCACATACCATAACAATTTGGGTACATGTAGTTGGTGAGTACTGCAAGGCTCAACCAGATGTGTCCAGGCACCGGAACCATGACTTGAGCATCCCAAACACACGCTCAGTTATGTTTCTTGTTTGTGCATGTGCCTCATTATGGAGTTCTTGTTTAGGTGTGTGTGCATTTCTGATGGGTGTCATCAGCCACGGCTCCATTGTGTATCCAGCATCCCCCACTAGGTGACCATCAGGGATGTCCCCATTGGCAAATTTCTGGTACAGCTGCATCAGATGCCAGATGTGGGAATTGTGATAGCTTCCAGGGCAGCCAGCACACACATTCATTATTATGCCCTGGGCATCGCACACAACCTGGTAGTTGATGGAGGAGAAGCCCTTGCGGTTGATGTAGACCCTACCCTGCTCACCGGGTGGTGCTTTGATGCATATGTGCGTGCAGTCTATTGCACCCATTACCTCAGGGTATTCTGCTATTTGGTGGAAAACACACATATTGCTGGCCAATGCCTCACGGGAATTGGGGAAATAT
The DNA here is from genome assembly GCF_019279795.1 of Protopterus annectens. Taxonomy (NCBI): domain Eukaryota; kingdom Metazoa; phylum Chordata; order Ceratodontiformes; family Protopteridae; genus Protopterus; species Protopterus annectens. The sequence goes on from NC_056731.1 coordinate 17,152,230, forward strand.
ATGTGGTCAGCGACATGTGCTGACATGGCATCCAGGAACTGGTAGAGTACACTGGACGCTGATGCCTGTGAAATCCCCATCATATCACAAGTTGGTCTTTGGAAGGTACCTGTAGCTAGTATTCTTAGGCCAACACATACCTTCGTATCCACTGGGATGGCTTCCCGTCTGTTGGTTCTGTGTGTGAGGCATGGCTGGCACATCTGAACAATTTGCTGTAGGAGGTCTCTGTCCACCATATAGCGCTCCACTATCTCCAGCTCATGTAGCCCCTGGTAGGTTACCCTGGGTCTGTACACTCTTCTCTGTCTCCTCACTGTGGGTTGCTCAGCAGCATTCACAACATCACCACCCTCAGCACCTTGCACATGTTGGTTTATGATAGCAAGAGCAGCCCCTAACATTTTGTCTGACTTAAGCTTTTTAAGCTTTTCCTCTTTGTATAGTGCAGTGTTGCAGAGTTCTTGGGAAAAAAACAGGGGGGAATGCTGTTTGCAGAGTTTAAAGTGCTGGGCTGGGCTAGTCTGCTGCCTGTGTAATTGGCTGATTCTGATATATTTCACCTGGCAGCTCTGCTAGTTCTCCTTGGTTAACTTCCTACTACTTCTTTTCCTTCCTTTTGCCTTTCTGTTTCTGCCCGGGGGGGAGCGCCGTGCAAACAAGCACAAATGCGCGCACACGCTGTGTGCATGTTTGCAATGAGTTTCCTATCTTTTAACATTGTGCACCTTTGGTTTGAGGTTTTCAAATAGGACATCTGTAGGCACAACTCTTGCAATCCTGAGCAGCTCAAAGCAAACATAAGCCACTGTGCTCCAATTAGCTTACAGCCTGTCTGACACACCCCCTCATGATGTCACCTATATTCCACTCTACTACTCACCTACTCCTACTCTTACACTCTTGGGACATGGCTCACATGCTGGGGAAAATTGGGATTCACTATCCTTATCCTCATTTGCATAGGATTGCCTAGTAATGCATGGTTACATCTCTCACACAGAGCTTCCCCCATTAGCAGCCTCTACTCAGTGGCCATGTTTGTCTTCAGCCTGCCATTCACCTGCATGGCAGAATAAGCTTTTTAATGAAAATGCCTATTTTTGGCTTTTTTTTAAATTATTTTCTTGTTTTTATAAGCGCCACAAGTTTGCGCGGTGCTGCGCTATGCTTAAACATCGGAGATCGGGGGGAAAAAAGGTAATTTTTATATTTTTAATCATTTATAAATGCCAATGGCCTTATATTTGGCCATTGGCATGCTTCCTCAACTGTATGCATCCTTTATTTGGAGCTGTCATAGCTCCGTTTAGCTATTTGCAGAACGGTACTCCATTACCAACAGAGTACATTTCTGCAGCTAACACTACTCTTCCATGGACAGATTAGTGTTTCCTGGATCGCAAATTTACCTCATTTGCATGGCTTTCACCAGCAAATGAGGTAATTTGCATACCATGACACTGTCCGTGCAAGAGTAGCTTTAGCAGCTCTCATGCACGCCCCTGCCGGCTGTACCTGGATCGCACGGAGACATATAGCCGGCGTGAGCTCCTACACTCTTCTTGCACTCCGTGCAAGCTTTCATAAATCCGGCCCAATGTTATAAATTTTACTTGTTAACTGAGCATTTTATTACAGAACATTTCAGATTTTTAACCCAGTTCCAGACAACTTCCGCGAGTTGTTGGCACATTACAGGATACTTTGTTGTAGTTTTTTGTTTTCCATTAACCTAAATTCAGTGTGTTCTTTTAAAACACATCTCCTAACTTTTTGAGAAAGACTAAACCACATGAATTTCTAAAAAAGCATTACTTTTTTTAGCTCAGTCATTTAGTCTGTATATCCCATACCTTCAATGAAGGTCATACCCACAGTATTGAGGGGCAACAGGTTTCAAGTGAATATCATTCAAAGGCAGATTGCAGAACCTTCTAGATAATCTTAATTTGATGTAGCACTTCAGTTGCCACAAACTAGGCAAGCCACTGCACTTTGATAGTCTTGTAAAAGTCAAGCCTTGCTTGACTTTTTATTCTTATTTACTTTGAAAAGACACCACCTGATATTAAATCTTCAGACTATGTTTTCTGTCCTGGAGTTCTTCATCTGAAAGTGCTTTTCACTCTTCAGAACCCTTGTTTCACCTTCTGTCAAATTAAATAATCCTGTAAGAATCTGAACTCTATTTTAATAGTTTTAAAGTGATAGATTTTTAAATTCTGCAGTGAACAAGGACAACTAAAACTCATTCACTAGTTATTTTGCATACTGTAGCTTTTCAGCATTTTGATTTGTATAGTTGTAGAGTTACTCCAGGCTATGCATGCAATTATAATAGACCATCTATGCTACAATATTACCATGATGTCATGTATTGGCTTCAGTTTCCCTGGTTTGCTTTTTCTGGTTTTTATATGTGTGGCTATGCTGTAAGTTTTGCAGTGTGTATTAGATTTTCTAGGGAAGAATTACTCATTCATGCAAGTATACTAATAGCGTCTTTTCCCTGGAAATGTGCAAATGCACTTTGCCAGAAATTGCAAGCTCTGTTAATTAACAGTGTAGACACTGTTACGATGTGCATAACTCAGTGATGATTTTTCAGAGGACTATTTTACCATTATGGAATACTCAAAGAATTTGCAATCATTTCTTTGCAGGGGTAGAGCTCCCTGCACACCCAGTACATTATCTTTCCTTAATGTCTTAATATGCTGAGGTCACACCACCTCAAAGGAAAAGGCAAAAGTGTATTTCTACAGTACCCTTGGAGTGTGCGACCTCAGAGGTAGCACAATAACAGATGGGGTTGTACAGACAGTACCTTCATTTTAAAGTATGGAATGATTACAGTCCTCAGGCAAAAAAAAAAACTGTGGTTCTACAAATTATTTAAGCATCTTGTTATGACAAAGTTGTCCATAGGAAAACCTTTGTTGGCATAATACAAGCAGGAAAGTACAGCTGTGTTACACTTAACATAACTGTAGATAGTCAAGTCCATCAATGTTGCAGTATCGGTTCTTGGGTTTTCCTGCCATACAGAAGATTGTTACTGGCCTGATTTCCAAAGTCTTCGCATCATCCCTCTACAGCACTATCTTCAAGTATTTCTAGGTTATTCAGCAGTTTGATATCTGGAAACAGCACAACCTTTCGAGATGTCAGAGTTTAGACAGAGGTAAGGGAAGATTCCAACCATGGACTTGGAGTAGAGGGAGGGAATGATGATGGACAAAAGCTAACCACCTGAGAGAAAAAAGCAGGTATAGGGGAGAAGTCAGCAGATAGAGGGGGTAGGTGGGGGAGGGGGAGTTTTTGCGGCAGCATTGATCTACACAAGCATCTACAATTACGGTAAGTGTAACACGACTGTACTATGTTCTTTTCAGTTAGCTTTGTAGTACTGATTCTTGGGAGGACTCCCAAAGCTACAGGCTGGGGTGTAGGCTGTCCCTGGCCCCTGAGACAGCTACTTCTGTAGGACAGCAGTAGCAAATCCTGCTCTAGTTCACCAGACAGTACCTAAATGATAATATTTGGTAAAGATGTGGAGAGAGGTCCATGTGACAGTTACCAGAATAGCCTGGGTAGGAACACCTTTATGGAAGGCAGTGGTGGCTGTTATGTCTCTGGTGGCGTGAACCCTGACATGGGTGGTAATGGTTTACCATGCTGAGCATAACAGAAAGTAATACAGCTGGCTATCCATTTAGAAACAGTCTGTTTGGAGACAGGTCTGCCTTCTTTACCTTCTGCAAAAGCCACTAGCAGTTGTTCTGCTGTATTTGGGAGCTTTCTTCGGTTAAGGTAATACATGATCTGTCAGTGTACATCCAGGGAATGTAGGACTTGTTTAGCTTTATTCTGTGGGTTAGGGAAGAACACAGGCAGTTAAATATCTTGCTCCAAGGAAAGATCTAATACTTACTTGGGCATAAAAGGGGGTAGTTCTAAGGGTTAACCTGTTCCTATGAAATACAATGAAAAGTTTTTTTTGCAGACCATGGCTTGTAGCTCTGAGACACACATGGCCATGCATCTCCACTGCCCAGATTTTCCCAGAATATACAGATTTTTGCCTCATACTTCTGGTCTGTTCCTCATAAAAACTATGCTTTTCTGGCAAATCATTGAGGATAAAATTTACTAAATAATGACATATATTTGAGTTTTAGACTTCATATCCTTCACAAAATGCATGGTAACACAAAACATTTTGTTCTAGCAACTTTCTAAGTCTGTAAGAGCAATATTTAAAATTTACCCCTATTTTTGGGTCTTTGTCCCCCCATTATTTTTAGCTTTGTTAAGATTTCTTGTGCCAAGAATTTGAGAGGTATGTACTTGGCTGAAGTGACAGCCATCAGTAGGGTGGTCTTCCATGTGAGCATTGTTAAAGGAGCAGAAACTGCTGTCTCAGACTGTGGCAAGGTAAGTTTTTCTAAGACATGGATTAAGTTCCAGGCAGAGACAGTGTTTCTCTTTGGAAGCCTTAGGTGTATGGCCCCTTTTAGGAATTGTTTTGGTGTGGGTGAGAATAGATATGGGGGAGCAGGTAAGGCAGGCAGAGATGGCAGAAACATTCTCATTAAAACTGGAATAAGAAAGGCCTTGTTGAAATAATCCAGAAAGATATTCCAACACTAGATTTATGTCTGCATGAGAAGGACTGATGTTTATTTATTTATTTGTTTTGTCTTGGCACCAAAAGAGAACCTTTTCCATTTGGATAAGTATGATTTTCCTGGTAGCCAGTTTTCTTGTCTCTCTTTTCTTGTTTGCTCCTGGATTCTGCAGGATGGTGTCTTTCTACAAGAGTAGTTCCCTTCTCAAGCAGGGAAGAAGCGGCACCAGGATTTTCAGGGGGAAGGAATGCTGTTTTCAAGTGTTTTAGGAACCACTGCAATTTTCTCATGTGTAGTTTTGCAAGGGGGACCACTGCAATGCAGGATGCTCTATATCCCAAGGCCCTTAGGTATTCCCTTGCAGAGATTGTCTGCTTTGGCAGTAGTCTGAGCAGACAGTTTGTGAGGAAAGAAACCTTGCCCTGGGATAGGAAGGCTTTTTGTTGTACTGCATCTAAGTGCCCAGAAAGAGAATTCTTGTATTGGGTTCAAGTTGGGACTTGCAGAGGTTAAGAATGGCACCTACCTTCTGGAAGCAGACCATGGTGATTTGCAGGGTTGCATGTAGTTCAGAGATGGATTTACGCTAGTTGAGACAGTCATCCAGTTAAGGATAAATATGCACCCTTAATGTTCTGTAATGGGCCATAACTGGAGCAAGATATTTAATGAAAACTCTGGGAGTAGTAGATAAGCCAAATGGCAAAGCACAAAATTGGTAATGTAATCCTTGTGCCACAAATAGATGGTATCTCCTGTTCTCCTTTGCAATAGGGACATGACAGTAGGCATCCTTCAGGTCAAGAACAATGACATAAGCTCCTTGAAAGATCAGAGTTATCAGTTCTGAAGGGTTAGTATTTTAAATGTTGGGATTTGTTGGAACTTGTTTAACTTTGTCAGGTCTCCAGGTTCCTTCCATTCTTGGAACTAAAAAGATTCTTGTGTAAAACCTTAGCCATCCTCCCCTGCAGGAACAGGATGAATTTATCCTTATTGTAAAAGGTCTAGCAAGATGGGATGGAGAAGAACCTCTTGGTTTTTGGAGGTTTTGATATCCCCTAGAAAGGGGAAAGGATTTCCTCAACAGAATGGAATCGTCCTTTTCTATGCTGTCTAGGACCCACTAATCTCTGTTGATGAATTTCTACTGCTGTAGGAAAGAAGAAGAAAGTTTCCCCAAGTAGATGGAGGGGGTAGGTTTGGTGAGGAGGGGGGGGGTAGGGGTTGGGTGTTGTACATATCACAGATGGTCTCTGGGGATATGGTCTTTGGATCTCCAAGGTCTAGGGTGCTGAAAAGGTTGCCACCTCCTAGACTGGTTTGGTTTCTTTGCTCAGGGAGGACAAGGTTCTAAAGAGAAGTTCTTATTATATCTAAGTGTGAAAGACAAATATAATTCTTTCACAGTTTTTATTTGCTTTCCATTTTTGGCCAATTTCTCAAATACTTTTTCTGCATGAGGCCCAAAAAGGAACGTTTTATCCAGTGTGGTATCTGGGAGTTTGGCCTTTACCTGGTCAGAGAGCATCTGTGTCCTCAGCTAGGTATGTCTACGATGGACAGAACCTGTAGCAGCTGCTGTTCATGATGTAGCTGATGCATCATAGCCACATTATAGAGACAGTCTGGAGACCTGCAGTGCTGCTCTACCTGTCTCCTGTGTGTCTCTTTGTAAGGCCTTGTCATTAAAGCCATCTATTTAGTAATGATTTGTTCCTATAAAGACTAACTACTTTAACATGTCAAATTCACAGTTAGGCACCTTCATAGAGAGGGTAGCAGATGCATTATGTATTTTTGTCAAATCTATCTAACACTCTATTTTCTTACCAACCTACTTTCTCTGCTATTACTTAAAATGGGTCTAACTGCACCCTTTGGGGCACCCTTGGTGGATTCACTACACACTACTGATGGATTGTCTTGTGGATTTTTGTAGAGGTTCTTGTGAGTGTTAAGAGCACTATAGAAATGATCTTGTTTCCTTGGGGCAGGTGGCAGAGTGTCAGGGTGAAGAGAGATGTCAGCCAAGATATCATCTTGCACTACATGAACCAGATGAATAGCCAGGGGTCTGGTGGCTATCCTGAAACAATTCTTTGCTCTCCCAGTTTTTATTTTTATTTTTTATTTTTTTTATTTCATTTTATTTAATTTTATTTCACATTTGTTGACCGGGCTAGTCTAGCTGGATACATGTCCATTTTCAGTAGAGGCCCAGGGAGAAAAGCTCCACAAAACACAGTAATATAGAACAAAACTCGTTATACAAAAAAGAAATATTTTACAAATGGAAAGTAGTACATAAACTATTTCATAAGCAGAACCAAGAAAATACATCAGGTGATAACACTGCTTACTGCAAAAAGGGATAGAAATCTTATTTATCACATGACAGAACATGTTGTTTGACCTGCATGGAGGAATTACAATGCAGGTGATTTCTGATTTTTTTTTTTTTTTTGTAGTTCAGTGGAAATGATAAATAGAAAGTAGAAAAATAGTACTGTAGAAACCTAGTAAAGAATTTGAAGTGACTAAGAAAAGGTAGAGGCAGTAAATGTTTTATTTTACATTTGTTTGCCGGGAAAGTCCAACTGGACACAGGTCCTTTTTGAGCAGAGAAAAAACTGCAAGTAACCACTAATGAACAAAAAATGGCACACACGGAGCTGGAGAGCAGCTGATGCAGTAAAAACAAGGATGATATCACCAGTAGATTCAAAGTACAAAATGTATTCCACACACAGTATATGCACAAGGTGAACTACCTACTACTGTATATAAAAAAAGCAGAACTATAAAAAATGTTTTAGAAAATACAAATGTGAACCAACAAAATGGCTACATGAAAAACTGTGGGACCTGTAATTATTGTTGTTACATCTATGAGGGTAGTTCATTTAACATCAACAATACCATAGTGAAGATTATCAGTAAAGGGACATGCACAACAGAGAAAGTAGTATATTGCGCAGTTTGCACAAAATGTCCACGTTTTTATATAGGCAAAACAGAGCGGAAATTAAAAAGAAGAATTTACAAACATGTAAGAGATATAAGGAACAAGAAAGACACAAATGCCTTAGCCAGACATAACATTGAATATCCTGACCATACTTTTAAATTTGGTATTTTAGAGACAATAAAACCAGATATAAGGGGTGGACCATGGGCATTAATATTAGAAAAACAAGAAGCTCTATGGCAATTAAGGATGAATTCCCTGCGATGGCCAGGATTAAATGGCAGTTTCTCACTTGCATGTTTTTTTAAAACTAAAAGCTCTGGAAAGATGAAAATTACTGAGAAATGTTTTAAGTGTATTATATTTTAAAAAATATAATTTAAATAGTTGTTTTAGTTAATGTTTTAGGGAATGTATTGTATTTTAGAGATGAGATAAAGTTTATTTATTGTTTAAGATATATTTTACTAGCAGTGTAGTAAAAAAAAAGGGGGGTGTGGTTTTTAGGATTGATTGTATGCCTATTTAGTATTTAAATTAAGTGTGTTTTACTGACTGCCTATTTAGTATTTAAATGAAGTGTGTTTTACTAACTGAATTACTTTGAAGTTGTTCCTGACTGAGCAGGGACGAAAGCTTGTGCATATACTTTGTCTAAAGTTAAAGACCTCCTTCATTTTATGCAAAATATACTCAAAGGATAAATCCTCAGGAGGAGAAGCAGAAGAGAGGGTATCATCTGTGTCAGAATCAGGGTATGATTGAGGGGGAAGGTGTTCAGCATAAGTCAACTCTTCCAAATCTTCAGATCCTGAGGAGTTAGATTCCTTTTCAAAAGACATATTTCTCTTTCTTTTACTGGGAGTAGCTATAGGTGTGGCTGGTTTGGCTCCGTTGATTTCATAAAGGCCTTGAATTCCTGGGCTGTCTCAAGAAGGTCCTGAGCTTCAGCCTAGACTGTAGCTTCTGATGATTAGGCAGTAGGCTGAGGCAAGCTAGATGGTCTCTTTAGTTTAGGCATCCATTCAGAAAGGTAGGTCTCAGTACATAGTCGGGTGACTATGGCCTCCATCCAGTTTCCTGAAGTTTGTTCGTGCACAACAGCGAAAGAAGATAAATTATCTCTTCAGTAACCAACACTCAAGCATCAGAAGCTGAAGCCTGCAGAGCAACTTTGGACCCAACCAATGTTGGCGTTGGAGTAGATATAACTGAATGACCTGATACCATGAAGATTTCCTGAGGGATCATGCCAGAGGACTCAGGTCTAGTAGTTAGAGGAGCAGGGAGGGATAGAAATGTACCTCACCTGAGTCATTGTTTGACTTGAATGTGGATGTGGATTGATCCTCATCATCTGCTGAATCCTTTTCCAACTTTTTATCTATGAATTTTTTAGGCAAGGTACTAGCAGAAGCCTTGGTATGAGAAGACGTGAAAGGAGCCGGGTCCGAGGACTCCATGCGGGCTGCAAGGACTTTGGCCCTACATGTAAGGATCTTAAGTCAGAACTTAGTACAATCCTGACAATTAGAAACATCGTGCTGAGGCCCCAAACAAAGCAGCCAAATGGAATGAAAGTCTTTATGCGGGATTTGTTTCCCACACTTTAAGTGGTTATTGACCTTTGTAGACATTAATGAGAAGTAAATGAGCTGCCTGATGGCCTGTGAGCAACTGATTACGTAGTATTACATTGGACTTCACAGCTAAAACGAACTGAAGAAGGCATCGAAGGATGCCCCTCTTAAGTCCAGCCATCCATGCTTTTGTCCTCAGATGTCTGTTGGCTATGAATGATGCAAAGAGTCTGGAACTCTGTACTGCAATACTGACTATGAAGAACATATTCAGCTGCAAAATAAAATTCAAACATAACAAAGTAGCCAAATCTATGTTCTCCATATCTTCCATACCAGCTACAGTGTATTTAGTGCATAACTAAGTACTTCTTTGGAAAGCATAAGTTCAATTTCTGCATCTGCCAGATGTGTATAGCCAAAGTTATTAACTGCTCTGCAGTCTTTCCTGTCATGTCCTTGTCCACAGCACATTTATTTTCAGTTCTTCCTTGTGTCAGGTTACCTTTCATTGACATTTGAGATTGGTAGTAAATGGTTCCTTAACATCTCTGTCAGTCATTTCAGACATCTACATTTATTTCACATGTTATGTATGTCAGTACAGGGCCTTCTTTAAGTTGGAAACTTGTATTGAGTCATCTGTTTGTCCATTCTGTCCATTATCATGACTCAGCAGACTATGTATCTATCCTTTTTATACATACCATAAACCTCTTAAAGAAGTCTGCACTCTGGCTCAGGACTCTTCCTGTCATTCACCCTTAGGCCTCAGTGCACTCTCACTGAGAGTGCATTTGTGAAGCACACTGTTCTTTACTATGGTACAGGATAGCTCCAAATGAGTTGATAGCATTTTCTTTTAATGATGGGATCTGTTATACAAGCTCTACACTTTTTGTTTTATTTTTAATCTCAGGACTGATTGCTGACATTTTATTTTCAAAAATTTGCTTTGCATGCTTGGGCTTTTAATTTTCAGTTTAGATACAAGCTTTTTGTTAATGTCGGCGCCAACACTGTGCTTTCTGCAGAAATACTTTTTATACATGTGGGATTGCTAGATATGCTGATACGTTATAAACTGTCTGGTCGGCTTGTTTGCTACACAGAGACTGTACGTATATACATCTTAGGACTTCTTCCTTTGCATTTTAAGGAGATGATAGTATAGAGCATGTGCGTTGTTTTCTTTATTGCTGATAAACATAGTATATTACCTCTGCTATGATGCTTTCATTTTAAAGCTATGGAATCAGCCCTTTCAACATTTTCTTTGTTGTGTGTCTGGAACCTGTTGGTTTCACTATTTCCTTTCTAAATTTCACAGTACCTGATGTTCTGTACCACTATCCCTTGTTCTGGTTATTTCCATCATTAGTCCCTGCTGTTTCTATATGTTTCTGGATGTCCAACCATGCATCTCACCTTAATGCATGGTCTTGAAATTTTCTGATGCATGAAGTTTTTTTTCATACTCCTGTTTTTTCCTGGTTCTTTTCAAGCATAGCTGTATTTAACTCAGGCACACTGTCACACTGCAGGCTTTATCCTCCTTTAATGTCACTAGAGTTATGGTGCACACCTTTCGAGAATTTGTGAATTATCTGGGCATTTACTTCTTTTATTCACAGTCTGAACTTTATCAGTCCAAGTTCCAGTATTTGTAGTGTTGGAATGAGACTTTCCCTACAAAACAAAAACTTCTGTTATCTTAACATTAACTCTAATTATTGATAAGACACTCCAAGATGACTTTTCCTCTTCATAGATCTACTTTACATCTTAGGCAAAGCCCCATGCTTTCCTTACAGGAAGGCTAGGAGCATTAGAATTTTTTGCTGAATTTAAACGTAGACCATATGAGAGAAACACTGAAAGATGTGAAGCTAATTCTCCATTATATATATATATATATATATATATATATATATATATATATATATATATATATATATATATATATATATGTATACAGCAAGGTAATAGCTTTTAAGACCAGCACAGGAGTTAACTATAACACTACAAAAGTAATTTACAGGTCACAGTGCAATGAATGTGATGCATTTTATGAGGGGAAGACTATAAATAAACTTAACTGTAGGATTTCATGTCATCTGGCAGAAATTGCTCTGATTGTAAAAATGATATACTAGCCAAACACCTTGCTCTGCATAGAAGACACACAGGTTTTAAGTTACAGATACTGGATCGCACAGACACGGGTGATCTTGAAGGTGATATCCTGAATGTACTAGAAAAATGTGAACTCATATGGCAATTAAAGCTAACTTCTTTCAGAAAGCCTGGAATTAATTACTACTGTTCACTTAAAAGTGTACTGGAATTTATAAAATTACGATACTCTTTACAGGACTAATTTTATTGAATTTTTCCACTATCCTTATTTAAGTATTGATTTTAGTGTTATTTTAAATGGAGTGTTCACTGCCTTTATAAGGACACTATTTTTTAATGTCCCACACAGGCCAGCACTAAGTTGATGTACTTTTCCTGGTTTAATGTACTTATTAAATGTACATATAAGGTTGTATTATTGCATAAAAAGTAAAGGAAGCAACAGACCATGGCTGTAGAGAATGCAAAATAGTTTAATCCACAACGAACATAGAATGGTGAGCGCTTTCATGGACCAAGCCACTTCATCAGACATTGAATCAAAGTATAAAGTTCCTTTATATATCATTCTACTCTCACTAATTAGGACCCCACCTTAATTTAAAGTCACAGGTCATTCCATGTGCAAATGAAAGGCAGCATATAAAAACAGCATATAAAAAACAGTATAGAAACAGTATATAGGAAACAACACATTTAAAAACATAAACCAACATTTTTAAAAACTAAAACACACCAAAGGTATATTAATGTTTCACTTTAACAAGTCTCTTCCTAGGAGAATGGGCTTGATGCTCATTTTATCATTGAGCCCCCTGCCCATACTGGCCCTAAGTCTCACAATCCATTCAAGTTCTTTCGTCTCAACTTTCAATTTCACATCACCCCCCCTGAGGTTGTCCACAGCTCTGTCAATGGCCATGAAGGTGAACCTATGTGTATCACCAAAGGTTCCTACATGTCTAGCTAAGGCATTCGTCTCTGCCTTCCTCCCTATATCATAGTAGTGCTCTCGCATGCGATCTCTCAACCTCCTGGTCGTCATCCCTACATAGAATGACGTACAGGCCACACAATGGGCCAAGTACACAATGTTTGTACTATTACAGTTTGCAAAGAGTTTAAACTTGAACACTCTATCCATATCAGGATGCTTGAATTCTCCACTACAATCTATGTACATACAGAAATTGCAGGCTTTACAGGGAATGGTACCACCTTTACCCCAACTAACAGGATCCTTTGCCAGGCCATGTTGTGACCTAGGTCCACAAAGGATCCTTGTCATGTTCTTTTTATTTTTATATACAAACTTTGGGGTATCACCTTCTAAACCGTTAATAGTATCATCAGCACACAGGATATTCCAATTCCTGTGAAAAATGTTTTGTAGAAGCTTGATGTTACTGGAGTAAGTTACTGACATTCTCATTTGTCCATCCATAGTCCCTACCCTCCGCACTGGCCGTTCACCATCAGAGAAGTATAGTCTACCCTCTGTGCTCCTACATTCCATTACACCCATCAGAGTGTCCTGAAGTTCAATGGGGGCATAACCCCTCTGTGAGAACCTCATTCCCAGATCACCCAACTCACTTTCAAATCTATCCTGATCGGCTGTCAACCTGGAAGTCCTCAGTCCCTGACCCCTCACAATGTTCTTAAAAATGTGTTGGGGATGCAGGCTCTGTGTAAATAACTATTTCTATAGCAATCCTTTCTGTGTATTTCTGTTTTAAATTGTCCATCATCCTTCTGTATAACCTTCACATCCAGGAAGTCAACTGTACTAAAAGAGCTCTTCATGGTAAACCTCAGGAAACTGGTGCATCTATTCAAATGTGAAAAAAGGGGGCAAAAGTAGACTCATCCCCCTTCCACAAGATAAAGAGGTCATCTACAAACCTCCTATAGAATTTCAAACGTTTGCCATATTCTCCCAACAGAAATTCCTTCTCCCAATGGGCCATAACAATATTGGCGTAAACATTGGCACAGGAAGTGCCCATGGCCATGCCATCCAACTGTCTGTACAGTGTGCCTTCAAACAAAAATAAGTTATTTTCCAAAATGAGCTCCATTAGAAGAGATAAAAAATCAACACATCGCCCATTGTACAGCCCATCTTCCAGCAGGTATTCCTTAAAATAGTCAACCCCCACCTGTTTGGGAATAACAGTAAACAATGACTGCACATCCATGGTAATGAGCAGCAACCTATCATCACTCACATACGTATTAATAAATGAATATAGATCTCTCAAGAAATTTTCTGTATCTAACAAAATAATAGAATTTTTCCTCAGGACAGTTTTCAGCTGTCACTCTATGTAGATAGATAGTGTTTCCGTACACCAGCCCCTTCCTGACACAATGGGTCTCATTGGTGGTTCCAGGTGGTTTTTGTGAATTTTAGGAAGAACCTGTATTATAGGTACCACAGGACGTTCAAAAATAAAATAATTAAATAAATCAATGCTAATAACATTGCACTGCAGACATTCAAATACAGCATTATTTATAGAGTCATTGCACCTCTGTACCTGTTGAAAATCCACTTTACGATAAAACTTTATATCATTCAACATGTTGAGCATGGTGTCCTTATAATAGGAGTAATCCATTACCACCATAGATCCCCCTTTATCCGCTGGTCTTATAGAAATGGAAATATCATTGTGCAAGCACTCTAAAGCTATTCTTTCTTTACTTAAATTATTAAAGTATCTGCCACTAGAATCACTATCATATAAATGATAAATATCTCTAACACACACCCTCTCAAAAGCATCAAGTATTGCACTATTAGTAGGAATGAACCCACTGGGTTTATTAAAAACATTTACATCAGTCTGGTCATTCACAGTTTTACCAAATTGCATTTTCAACATTATATTTCTGGTGAAGGCTTTCAGTTCCAGAATGTTATCAGTCACTGTCATTTTGTTAGCAGGTATATATGACATACCTTTACTCAGCAAACTATCTTCAGCCTCAGTGAGAGCCCTCCGTGAAATATTTCAAACTAGAGTCTGCCCCCTTGTTGCCACATCTTCTTGATGGTCATCGATTGCTGCTGCTCCTCCTCCTGGGACAGTTTCCATTTTCAGCGGCCTCTGCTTTGTAAACGGTCGCGAAAAGGAGCTTGTCGTATGGGATATGGAGTGGTTAAAACAGTGGTATTCAAGTCCTGTGACGGCTCTGTGGTGTGTGTACGCATGGTTACTTCACTATACTTGCTGCATGCTCCATTAGAGGTGGTAGGTGCGTCAATTATATTTTTGTCACGAACCTCAGAGTGCCCAACTTCAGGGAAAAGTGCATTGGAAATGGAACTTGCCCCTACCCCTTCCTGTATAAGAGCACCGCTCCCTACATCATTGTTGGGTCAATCTTGTGTGAGTGGCGTGCTTACATCAGACATCATACCTTCGTTCGTCTCATCATCTACCCAGTGCAGAACTGTGGTTGAACGCTGTTGGTTCCTATAAGTGGCGTCAGGGCTATTCCGCTCTCTAGGCCAAGCAAACACCCGCCCATTCAGGAAATCCTCCTTGTCCCTCAGAATTTTCTTTTTCTTATAGGCAAGCAGTTGTGGCTCATATACACCAACAGTTTAAATCAAATTGTCAAGTTTGATGTCAACCAGATTACTGGGAAAGCGTTCATACATTTCCTCTTGTGTCTTAAAGACATTGTCTGAAAGTTGAGCCTCCTCAGGCTTAATGTAATCAATGAGCAATTGCATATATTTGTGGCTTGATTCAATATTAATACACTGCCACCTTGCCAACAAATCTGGATACAAAGTACCATATGTTGGCATATTTAGAACATGCAGGCCACGAGGGACAATATTTAATTGCAGACATGCTTCAAAGTAAAGTCTCTGTGGCTGCAGGTGTTTGAATTTACACAAATCACTATCCAATTTAAAGCACATTTTCTTCAAAGCCACAGCATCATACTCACTGTTGATATCAGACAACATCATACTGACAGCCATTTCTTGATTAAGCAGAGGATTCTCTGTAATCTCCACAAACCGTCTTAGGTGTCCCAGGTCTCGGTCATTCCCTCCTCTTAAAATATTAGCCTGTCCGGGCGCTTCCACTGAGAGATTACCTTCTGCCATGTCCAAGCACCACTTGTAACAAAATACAACCAAGAAAAGTACAAAACAGGTGGTGTTGGTGAACTGCACTTCCAAAGAATAATCCAAATGCATAAAAATTAAAGGAAGGAACAGACCACAGCTGTAGAGAATGCAAAATAGATTAATCCACAACGAACATAGAATGGTGAGAGCTTTCGTGGACCAAGCCACTTCATCAGACATTGAAACAAAGTATAAAGTTCCTTTATATATCATCCTACTCTTACTAATTAGGACTTTAAAGTCACAGGTCATTCCATGTGCAAATGAAAGACAGCATATAAAAACAGCATATAAAAACAGTATAGAAACAGCATATAGGAAACAACACATTTAAAAAAATTTGCAAACTGTAATAGTACAAACATTGTGTACTTGGCCCATTGAGTGGCCTGTGCATCATTCTATGTCAGGATGATGACCAGGAGGTTGAGAGATCGCATGCGGGAGCACTACTATGATATAGGGAGGAAGGCAGAGATGAATGCCTTAGCTAGAAATGTAGGAACCTTTGGTGATACACATAGGTTCACCTTCATGGCCACTGACAAAGCTGTGGACAACCTCGGGGGGGGGGGTGATGTGAAATTGACTGTTGAGACGAAAGAACTTGAATTGATTGTGAGACTTAGGGCCAGTATGGGCAGGGGGCTTAATGACAAAATGAACATCAAGCCCATTCTCCTAGGAAGAGACTTGTTAAAGTGAAACATTAATATACCTTTGCTGTGTTTTAGTTTTTAAAAATGTTGTTTTATGTTATTAAATGTGTTGTTTCCTATATGCTGTTTCTATACTGTTTTTTATATGCTGTTTTTATATGCTGTCTTCCATTTGCACAAGGAATGACCTGTGACTTTAAATTAAGGTGGAATCCTAATTAGTGAGAGTAGGATGATATATAAAGGAACTTTATACTTCGTTGCAATGTCTGATGAAGTGGCTTGGTCCACGAAAGCGCTCACCATTCTATGTTGGTTGTGGATTAAACTATTTTGCATTCTCTACAGCTGTGGTCTGTTGCTTCCTTTACTTTTTATGCATTTGGAATATTTTTTGGAAGGCAGTTCACCAGCATCACCTGTTTTGTACTTTTCTCAGTTGTATTTTGTAACAAGTGGTGCTTGGACATGGCAGAAGGTAATCTCTCAGTGGAAGGGCCTCAACAGGCTAATATTTTAAGAGGCGGGAGTGACCGAGACCTGGGACACTTAAGAAGATTTGTGGAGATTACAGAGAATTCTCTGCTTAATCAAGAAATGACTGTCAGTATGGCGTTGTCTGATATGAACAGTGAGTATGATGCTGTGACTTTGAAGAAAATGTGCTTTAAATTGGATAGTGATTTGCGTAAATTCAAAGGCCTGCAGTCACAGAAACTTTACTTTGAAGCATGTCTGCAATTAAATATTGTCCCTCGTGGCCTGCGTGTTCTAAATATGCCAACATATGTAACTTTGTATCCAGATATGTTGACAAGGTGGCAGTGTATTTATATAGAATCAAGCCACAAATATATGCAATTGCTCATTGATTACTTTAAGCCAGAGGAGGCTCAACTTTCAGGCAATGTCCATAAGACACAAGAGGAACTGTATGAACGCTTTCCCAGTAACCTGGTTGACACCAAACTTGACAATTTGATTGAAACTGTTGGTGTATATGAGCGACAAATGCTTGCCTATAAGAAAAAGAAAATTCTGAGGGACAAGGAGGATTTATTGAATGGGCGGGTGTTCACTTGGCCTAGAGAGCGGAATGGCCCTAACGCCACTTATAGGAACCAACAGCATTCAACCACAGTTTCGCATCAGGTAGATGACCAGACGAACGAAGGCATGACATCTGATGCAAGCACGCCACTCGCACAAGATAGCGCCAACAATGCTGTAGGGAGTGGTGCTCTTATACAGGAAGGGGTAGTAGCAAGTACCATTTCCAATGCACTTTGCCCTGAAGTTGGGCGCTCTGTGGTTCATGACAAAAATATAATTGACGCACCAATCACCTCTAATGGAGCATGCAGCAAGTATAGTGAAGTAACCATGCGTACACACACCACAGAGCCATCACAGGACTTGAATACCACTGTTTTAACCGCTCCATATCCCATATGACAAGCTCCTTTTCGCAACCGTTTACAAAGCAGAGGCCGCATGAAACAGAGAATGTCCCAGGAGGAGGAGCAGAGCAATCGATGACCATCAAAAAGATGTGGCAACAAGGGGGCAGACTCTAGTTTGGAATATTTCATGGAGGGCTCTCACTGAGGCTGAAGATAGTTTGCTGTGTAAAGGTATGTCATTTATACCTGCTAACAAAATGACAGTGACTGATAACATTCTGGAACTGAAAGCCTTCACAAGAAATATAGTGTTGAAAATGCAGTTTGGTAAAACTGTGAATGACCAGACTGATGTAAATGTTTTTAAGAAACCCAGTGGGCTCATTCCTACTAATAGTGCAATACTTGATGCTTTTGAGAGGGTATGTGTTAGAGATATTTATCATTTATATGATAGTGATTCTAGTGGCAGATACTTTGATAATTTAAGTAAAGAAGCAATAGCTTTAGAATGCTTGCACAATGATATTTCCATTTCTATAAGACCACCGGATAAAGGGGGATCTATGGTGTAATGGATTACTCCTATTATAAGGACACCATGCTCAACATGTTGAATGATATAAAGTTTTATCGTAAAGTGGATTTTCAAAAGGTACAGAGGTGCAATGACTCTATATATAATGCTGTATTTGAATGTCTACAGTGCAATGTTATTAGCACTGATTTATTTAATTAGTTTATTGTTGAACGTCCTGTGGTACCTATAATACAGGGTCTTTCTAAAATTCACAAAAACCCCCTGGAACCACCAATGAGACCTATTGTGTCAGGGAGGGGCTGGTCTACAGGAACACTATCTGTCTACGTAAAGCGACATCTAAAATCTGTCCTGAGGAGAAATTCTATTATTTTGTTAGATACAGAAAATTTCTTGAGAAATCTATATTCATTTATTAATACGTATGTGAGTGATGATAGGTTGCAGCTCATTACCATGGATGTGCAGTCATTGTTTACTGTTATTTCCAACCAGATGGGGTTGAATATTTTAAGGAATACCTGCTGAAAGATGTGCTGTACAATGGGCGATGTGTTGATTTTTTATGTCTTCTAATGGAGCTCATTTTGGAAAATAGCTTATTTTTGTTTGAAGACACACTGTACAAGCAGTTGGATGGCGTGGCCAGGGGCACGCCCTGTGTCTATGGCTACGCCAATATTGTTATGTCCCATTGGGAGAAGGAATTTCTGTTGGGAGAATATGGCAAACGTTTGAAATTCTACAGGAGGTTTGTAGATGACCTCTTTATCTTGTGGGAGGGGGATGAGTCTACTTTTGCCCCCTTTTTTCACATGTGAATAGATGCATCAGTTTCCTGAGGTTCACCATGAAGAACTCTTTTAGTACAGTTGACTTCCTGGATGTGAAGGTTATACAGAAGGATGATGGACAATTTAAATCAGAAATACACAGAAAGGATTGCTATAGAAATAGTTATTTACACAGAAAGAGCATGCATCCCCAACACATTTTTAAGAACATTGTGAGGGGCAGGGACTGAGGACTTCCAGGTTGACAGACGATCAGGATAGATTTGAAAGTGAGTTGGGTGATCTGGGAATGAGGTTCTCACAGAGGGGTTATGCCGCCACCGAACTTCAGGACACCCTGAGGGGGTGTAATGGAATGTAGGAGCACAGAGGGTAGACCATACTTCTCTGATGGTGAACGGCCAATGTGGAGGGTAGGGACTATGGCTGGACAAATGTGAATATCAGTAACTTACTCCAGTAACATCAAGCTTCTACAAAACATTTTTCACAGGAATTGGAATATACTCTGTGCTGATGATGCTATTAAAGGTTTAGCAGCTGATACCCCAAAGTTTGTATATAAAAATAAAAATAACTTGAAAAGGATCTTGTGTGGACCTACGTCACAACATGGCCTGTCAAAGGATCCTGTTAGTTGGGGTAAAGGTGGTACCATTCCCTGTAAAGCCTGCAATTTCTGTATGTACATAGATTGTAGTGGAGAATTCAAGCATCCTGATATGGATAGAGTGTTCACGTTTAAACTCTTTGCAAACTGTAATAGTACAGACATTTTGTACTTGGCCTATTGTGTGGCCTGTGTATCATTCTATGTAGGGATGATGACCAGGAGGTTGAGAGATCGCATGCGGGAGCACTACTATGATATAGTGAGGAAGGCAGAGACGAATGCCTTAGCTAGACATGTAGGAACCTTTGGTGATACACATAGGTTCACCTTCATGGCCATTTACAGAGCTGTGGACAACCTCGGGGGGGGGGGGTGATGTGAAATTGAAAGTTGAGACAAAAGAACTTGAATGGATTGTGAGACTTAGGGCCAGTATGGGCAGGGGGCTTAATGACAAAATGAACATCAAGCCCATTCTCTTAGGAAGAGACTTGTTAAAGTGAAACATTAATATACCTTTGGTGTGTTTTAGTTTTTAAAAATGTTGGTTTATGTTTTTAAATGTGTTGTTTCCTATATTCTGTTTCTATACTGTTTTTTATATGCTGTTTTTATATGCTGTCTTTCATTTGCACATGGAATGACCTGTGAATTGAAATTAAGGTGAGGGCCTAATTAGTGAGAGTAGGATGATATATAAAGGAACTTTATACTTCATTTCAATGTCTGATGAAGTGGCTTGGTCCACAAAAGAGCTCACCATTCTATGTTCATTGTGGATTAAACTATTTTGCATTCTCTACAGCCGTGGTCTGTTGCTTCCTTTACTTTTTATGCATTTGGATTATTTTTTAAAAGGCAGTTCACCAGCATCATCTGTTTTGTACTTTTCTTGGTTGTATTTTGTTACAAGTGGTGCTTGGACATGGCAGAAGGTAATCTCTCAGTGGAAGGGCCTGAACAGGCTAATATTTTAAGAGGAGGGAATGACCGAGACCTGGGACACCTAAGAAGGTTTGTGGAGATTACAGAGAATCCTCTGCTTAATCAAGAAATAACTGTCAGTATGGCGTTGTCTGATTATCAACAGTGAGCATGATGCTGTGACTTTGTAGAAAATGTGCTTTAAATTGGATAGTGATTTGTGTAAATCCAAACGCCTGCAACCACAGAAACTTTACTTTGAAGCAGGTCTGCA
Organism: Protopterus annectens; assembly: GCF_019279795.1. Lineage (NCBI taxonomy): Eukaryota > Metazoa > Chordata > Ceratodontiformes > Protopteridae > Protopterus > Protopterus annectens. Next base: position 17,172,921 of record NC_056731.1, read on the forward strand.
ATTAAATATTGTCCCTCGTGGCCTGCGTGTTCTAAATATGCCAACATATGGTACTTTGTATCCAGATTTGTTGGCAAGGTGGCAGTGTATTAATATAGAATCAAGTTGCAAATATATGCAATTGCTCATTGATTACTTTAAGCCTGAGGAGGCTCAACTTTCAGACAATGTCTATAAGACACAAGAGGAACTGTATGAACGCTTTGCCAGTAATCTGGTTGACATCAAACTTCACAATTTGATTGAAACTGTTGGTGTATATGAGCCACAACTGCTTGCCTATAAGAAAAAGAAAATTCTGAGGGACAAGGAGGATTTCCTGAATGGGTGGGTGTTCGCTTGGCCTAGAGAGCAGAATGGCCCTGACGCCACTTATAGGAACCAACAGCGTTCAACCACAGTTCCACATTGGGTAGATGACCAGACGAATGAAGGTATGATGTCTGATGCAATCACGCCACTCGCACAAGATAGAACCAACAATGCTGTAGGGAGTGGCACTCTTATACAGGAAGGGGTAGGAGCAAGTACCATTTCTAATGCACTTTGCCCTGAAGTTGGGCACTCTAAGGTTCGTGACAAAAATATAATTGACGCACCTACAACCTCTAATGGAGCATGCAGGCAGCAAGTATAATGAAGTAACCATGCATACACACACCACAGAGCTGTCACAGGACTTGAATACCATGGTTTTAATCACTCCATATCCCATACGACAAGCTCCTTTTCGTGAACGTTTACAAAGCAGAGGCCGCATGAAATGGAAAATGTCCCAGGAGGAGGAGCAGCAGCAATCAATGACCATCAAGAAGATGTGGCAACAAGGGGGCAGACTCTAGTTTGAAATATTTCAGGGAGGGCTCTCACTGAGGCTGAAGATAGTTTGCTGAGTAAAGGTATGTCATTTATACCTGCTTACAAAATGACAGTGACTGATAACATTCTGGAACTGAAAGCCTTCACACGAAATATAATGTTGAAAATGCAGTTTGGTAAAACTGTGAATAACCAGACTGATGTAAATATTTTAAGAAACCCAGTGGGTTCATTCCTACTAATAGTGCAATACTTGATGCTTTTGAGAGGGTGTGTGTTAGAGATATTTATCATTTATATGATAGTGATTCTGGTGGCAGATACTTTAATAATTTAAGTAAAGAAGAAAGAATAGCTTTAGAGTGCTTGCACAATAATATTTCCATTTCAATAAGACCAGCAGATAAAGGGGGATCTATGGTGGTAATGGTTTACTCCTATTATAAGGACACCATGCTCAACATGTTGAATGATATAAAGTTTTATCGTAAAGTGGATTTTCAACAGGTACAGAGGTGCAACGACTTTATATATAATGCTGTATTTGAATGTCTACAGTGCAATGTTATTAGCATTGATTTATTTAATTATTTTATTGTTGAATGTCCTGTGGTACCTATAATACAGGGTCTTCTTAAAATACTCAAAAACTCCCTGGAACCACCAATGAGACCCATTGTGTCCGGGAGGGGCTGGTCTACGGGAACACTATCTATCTAGGTAGAGCGACATCTGAAATCTGACCTGAGGTGAAATTCTATTATTTTGTTAGATACATAAAATTTCTTGAGAGATCTATATTCATTTATTAATACGTATGTGAGTGATGATAGGTTGCTGCTCATTACCATGGATGTGCAGTCATTGTTTACTGTTATTCCCAAACAGGTGGGGTTGAATATTTTAAGGAATACCTGCTGGAAGATGGGCTGTACAATGGGCGATGTGTTGATTTTTTATCTCTTCTACTGGAGCTCATTTTGGAAAATAACTTATTTTTGTTTGAAGGCACACTGTACAGGCAGTTGGATGGCGTGGCCATGGGCACTTCCTGTGCCAATGTTTACGCCAATATTGTTATGGCCCATTGGGAGAAGGAATTTCTGTTGGGAGAATATGGAAAACGTTTAAAATTCTATAGGAGGTTTGTAGATTACCTCTTTATCTTGTGGGAGGGGTATGAGTCTACTTTTGCCCCCTTTTTTCCCATTTGAATAGATGCACCAGTTTCCTGAGGTTCACCATGAAGAGCTCTTTTAGTACAGTTGACTTCCTGGATGTGAAGGTTATACAGAAGGATGATGGACAACTTAAAACAGAAATACTCAGAAAGGATTGCTATAGAAATAGTTGTTTACACAGAAAGAGCATGCATCCCCAACACATTTTTAAGAACATTGTGAGGGGGCAGGGACTGAGGACTTCCAGGTTGACAGCCGGTCAGGATAGATTTGAAAGTGAGTTGTATGATCTGGGAATGAGGTTCTCACAGAGGGGTTATGCCACCACCGAACTTCAGGACACCCTGAGGGGTGTAATGGAATGTAGGAGCACAGAGGGTAGACCATACTTCTCTGATAGTGAATGACCAGTGCGGAGGCTAGGGACTATGGATGGACAATTGATAATGTCAGTAACTTACTCCAATAACATCAAGCTTCTACAAAACATTTTTCACAGGAATTGGGAATATCCTGTGTGCTGATGATGCTATTAAAGGTTTAGTAGGTGATACCCCAAAGTTTGTATATAAAAATAAAAAGAACTTGAAAAAGATCATGTGTGGACATAGGTTACAACATGGCCTGGCAAAGGATCCAGTTAGTGCTGGTAAAGGTGGTACCGTTCCATGCAAAGCCTGCAATTTTTGTATGTACATAGATTGTAGTGGAGAATTCAAGCATCCTGATATGGAGAGAGTGTTCACGTTTAAACTCTTTGCAAACTGTAATAGTACAAGCATTGTGTACTTGGCCCCCTATGTGGCCTGTGTGTCATTCTATGTAGGGATGATGACCAGGTGGTTGAGAGATCGCATGCGGGAGCACTACTATGATATAGGGAGGAAGGCAGAGATGAATGCCTTAGCTAGACAAGTAGGAACCTTTGGTGATACACATAGGTTCACCTTCATTGCCATTGACAGAGCTGCGGACAACCTCGGGGGGGGGGGGGATGTGAAATTGAAAGTTGAGACGAAAGAACTTGAATGGATTTTGAGACTTAGGGCCAGTATGGGCAGGGGGCTTAATGACAAAATGGACATCAAGCCCATTCTCCTAGGAAGAGACTTGTTAAAGTGAAACATTAATATACCTTTGGTGTGTTTTAGTTTTCAAAAATGTTGGTTCATGTTTTTAAACGTGTTGTTTCCTATATGCTGTTTCTATACTGCTTTTTATATGCTGTTTTTATATGCTGTCTTTCATTTGCACATGGAATGACCTGTGACTTTAAATTAAGGTGGAGTCCTAATTAGTGAGAGTAGGATGATATATAAAGGAACTTTATACTTTGTTTCAATGTCTGATGAAGTGGCTTGGTCCACGAAAGTGCTCAGCATTCTATGTTCGTTGTGGATTAAACTATTTTGCATCATCTGCAGTCGTGGTCTGTTGCTTCCTTTATTTTTTATGCATTTGGATTATTTTTTGGATGGCAGTTCACAAGCATCACCTGTTTTGTACTTTTCATGGTTGCATTTTGTTACAAGTGGTGCTTGGACATGGCAGAAGGTAATCTCTCAGTGGAAGGGCCTGAACAGGCTAATATTTTAAGAGGAGGGAATGACCGAGACCTGGGACACCTAAGAAGGTTTGTGGAGATTACAGAAAATCCTCTGCTTAATCAAGAAATGACTGTCAGTATGGCGTTGTCTGATATCAACAGTGAGTATGATGCTGTGACTTTGAAGAAAATGTGCTTTAAATTGGATAGTGATTTGCGTAAATTCAAACGCCTGCAGTCACAGAGACTTTACTTTGAAGCATGTCTGCAATTAAATATTGTCCTTTGTAGCCTGCGTGTTCTAAATATGCCAACATATGGAACTTTGTATCCAGATTTGTTGGCAAGGTGGCAGTGTATTAATATAGAATCAAGCTGCAAATATATGCAATTGCTAATTGATTACTTTATGCCTGAGGAGGCTCAACTTTCAGACAATGTCTATAAGACACAGGAGGAAATGTATGAACGCTTTCCCAGTAACCTGCTTGACATCAAACTTGACAATTTGATTTAAACTGTTGGTGTATATGAGCGACAACTGCTTGCCTATAAGAAAAAGAAAATTCTGAGGGACAAGGAGCATTTCCTGAATGGGCGGGTGTTCGCTTGGCCTAGAGAGCGGAATGGTCCTAACGCCACTTATAGGAACCAACAGCGTTCAACCACAGTTCTGCATTGGGTAGATGACCAGATGAACGGAGGTATGACATCTGATGCAGGCACACCACTCGTACAAGATAGAACCAACAGTGCTGTAGGGAGTGGTGCTCCTATTCAGGAAGGGGTAGGAGCAAGTACCATTTCCAATGCACCTTTCCCTGAAGTTGGGCGCTCTGAGGTTTGTGACAAAAATATAATTGACACACCTACCACCTCTAATGGAGGATGCAGCAAGTATAGTGAAGTAACCATGCGTACACACACCACAGAGCCATGACAGGACTTGAATACCACTGTTTTAACCACTCCATATCCCATAAGACAAGCTCCTTTTCACGACCGTTTACAAAGCAGAGGCCGCATGAAACAGAACATTTTCCAGGAAGAGGAGCAGCAGCAATCAATGACCATCAAGAAGATGTGGCAACAAGGGGGCAGACTCTAGTTTGGAATATTTTACGGAGGGCTCTCACTGAGGCTGAAGATAGTTTGCTGAGTAAAGGTATGTCATTTATACCTGCTAACAAAATGACAGTGACTGATAACATTCTGGAACTGAAAGCCTTCACACGAAATATAATGTTTAAAATGCAGTTTGGTAAAACTGTGAATGACCAGACTGATGTAAATGTTTTTAAGAAACCTTGTGGGTTCATTCCTACTAATAGTGTAATACTTGATACTTTTGAGAGGGTGTGTGTTAGAGATATTTATCATTTATATGATAGTGATTCTAGTGGCAGATACTTTAATAATTTAAGTAAAGAAGAAAGAATAGCTTTAGAGTGCTTGCACAATGATATTTCCATTTCTATAAGACCAGCGGATAAAGGGGGATCTATGGTGGTAATGTATTACTCCTATTATAAGGACACCATGCTCAACATGTTGAATGATATAAAGTTTTATCATAAAGTGGATTTTCAACAGGTACAGAGGTGCAATGACTCTATATATAATGCTGTATTTGAATGTCTACAGTGCAATGTTATTAGCACTGATTTATTTAATTATTTTATTGTTGAACGTCCTGTGGTACCTATAATACAGATTCTTCCTAAAATTCATAAAACGCCCCTGGAACCAGCAATGAGACCCATTGTGTCAGGGAGGGGCTGGTCTACGGAAACACTATCTGTCTACGTAGAGCGACATCTGTGTCGAAGGAAAAAACTTCAAAGACCAATACACGTACGGTTCAGGTTAAGGCACTTTAATTCTTGCAGCAATGAGACAAAAACATGCATTCAAAAATACAGAGTTTGTCTAACTAAAATCAGGAAGTGAAGCCATTCTTATACTATTCTTACAAGACATTGCCTACTGAAGCTGACGTAGTTAATCACAAGTTTCCAATATTGTTTTTCACAGTAGATGTTGCTCATGATTTTCTGCTGATATGACATAACATTTCTAGATACATGAGAAAACTTTGGAAAAATAACATGGCCTTGGAGACCGGCAGCTAGTTGCAATTATTTCTACAGTGCTGTGTTACATTTCAAGGTACTCTACTCATTTGAGCACAAAGTAATCACAGATTATAGTTCATATTCTTCAAGCGGTCTTTGTTCCACTTTATCTATCCTTCCTGCAGCTGGTTATGTTCTCATAACACAGACAGGGCTAATTGTCTAAGTTTATTAACATTATAGAAAGCAGTATTGTTCTATTCATTATTTTCCTAATCAAGCAGGAAACCATCTGCTTCTCAGTACATTTCCTAAGAAATAAACAAGATTTTAGCTGCACTGACAAAATACAAGGTCAGAAAGCATTTGCCATTAATATGGATTTGTTCAGCATAAAGCAGAATAAATGTATTAACCCTTTTGGGCTTCTAAAAGGCACTAATGCACACATAATAATACATATTTTTCTAACATTTCCCCCCTATTAATACTTTTATTCTACTTTCAAAAGCATAAACGATTTGTTTCTTTTCCTAACCTCTTCCATTTTGGATTTGCATTTAAGAAAGTCATTCAGTTTAACTTATGAAAGCATCTCATTCTTCAATAGTTCATCAAGCTCAGTATCTTGACATAAGGTTTCAGAAACCGACAAATCTATAAAATCTTTGATCAATCTTTTCATGCAGGGGATGCCACAACAAACACATACTCCCAACAGTAGCATTCCCACACAAATAGCAATCAAGATGTTCATTAGGATGGAACCCCACCCCCCAAACCATTTCTGGAAAAAGTCCATCAGTGGGTTTGGGCCTGGTTTGGTCATGGTCGACACTTGCTGAATCACTTCAAGGTGGTTGTCTATCTCATGCTGGTTGTCAGGAATATACGAACAGCATTCTTCTTGGATTAAAGTGCACATACCACCTCTCACCGCTAGGGTGAAGTCAAGAGACATGCGGTTTTGAAGCACCACAGTTCTCATGGCATTCAGTTCATCAGTCACCAATTCGAGAGCAGAAAAATTTGCATTGCTCATTACTTCGAGGAGTTTAGACAGTTTTCTCAGCTCCCAAATCGATTTCACTGCTCCATATGCTGGTAATATGCCCGCCCACGATATGACAACGTCACTTAAGTCCTTTTGTGTTAGTTTATCGCCCATGGAATGATGGTTTCTCCAGCCCACCTCGATCTGTCCCACTGGATTCTCAGGTTTCCTGACAGGTTTCTTGGTGACCTCTCGTGCATTTCGAATTTTACCTCGAGGCAAAACTGCAGTGTGTCGTATGGCCGGAACCAGGTAACCCAGAAAACAACTGCCGGACCAATTCTCAGGTAACCATTTATAGGCCTTTTTAGTACATACAAAATAACAATCTTCCACCTTAGTAGTAACTTTACTATTAACATATGCTTGCCCTGCATGAAACATTTTCTTGTTTATTATAGACAGTTGCTTAAAAAGAACAGGATTATGTTGTACTTCATTAATTGTTCTGTGCATTGATTTAAGAAACGAGTCATAGTCTGTATCACAAATAGAACCTGTATTATTAGCTTTGGTGTAACATTTGTAAGGAACAGTCATATTGCAATGACTCCAACCCACCTGAACAGTATCATTTTTATAAAAACACACAATTCCCTTTTGTGTAACAGGCAGGTGCAATGCTATTTTATCTTGTGATTTAACAGTCGTAGTATCATAAACCAAGCTTTCCCAGGTCTCATTGACCCCTACGGGGATTGCAGTCATTAATAATCCCCCGTATGCTGTTGGTATAGCTGTACAAACCCAACAATTTGAAACATTAAAAGTCTCAGCATACACATATTTGATTGCTTGATAAATTTTAAAGTTTGGATGCCAGTCTATGAGTAACGCATCACGTTTATTCAGTTTAGCTTGCATGGCTGGAAAAAGGAAAGGCCACAACAAAAAGATTAATGTCACCAGTATAGCCAACATGATAATCATGCAATTTTTTTGTGGCTGTTCTGCATTCCTGTACGCTCTGGATTTTGTCATTTTTACTCTTGTGGTGTAACAGTAACAAGATTTATGTCTATTTCAAAGTTTTTAACCAGTTTACAGTGTGTCAGATGAATCCAGAACGCTCGCTCTGTGATCTTGACTGCAGTGGGTGTTGACAGTAGCACTTGGTATGGCCCTTCCCACTTTGGTGTCGACCAGTTTTTTCTCTTGATGACTTTCACCCAGACCCACATGCCTGGGATTACTGCTGCTTCCGATGTTCTGGTTTGTTCCTTATCTGAAACAGAATTAAACTGCAAAAGGTGTTTAGAATTCAACATTCTCCTCATATATTCAGCGAGTGTACAGTTGGTTTCCTGATCTGCAGGCATGAGAGGTTTCCACTGAGGTATATAATATGCCCTCCCAAATAACTTCTCAAAAGGAGTCAATCCCTTTGCATTCAGAACAGTTCTCATGCTCAACAGTGCCAGGGGCAGACAATACACCCAATTTCTATGTGTTTGCTCAATGAGCTTCCTTAATTTATTTTTTAATGTCCCATTGTAACTCTCTACCAACCCTGCAGATTGTGGATAATACGCACAATGATTTTTCAGAGAAATTCCGAAAAACTTGCTCAGTTGTATGGTTTGGTTTACAAAATGTGTGCCATTTTCACTGTAGATCTTTTCTGGTATGCCAAATCTAGGAATAATTTCTTTAACAAGGATATTCGCAACAGTAGCTGCATCTGGATTTTTAGTCGGAAAAGCTTCCACCCATTTGGAAAACATATCTACAATGACAAGACAATACTTCTTATTTTCGCATTTGGTCAATTCTATGAAATCCATACAGATAGTATGGAACGGATACGGTGGTGCAGGGAAACTCCCCTGCTTGGACTTTAATGCCCCTTGTGCATGATGTTTATTACAAACATGGCATGATAAACAAAAATTTTTAGTATAGTTTATGAATCCATATGTTGTGAACACTCAGTCCACTAACTGTACCATCCCCGCTGTTGAGACATGGCATTGCCCATGGCTCAACAAAGCTGCATATCTAAACAAGTTAGATGGCAATATCGGTTTTCCCTCTTTGAATATGTACAGCCCTTCCTTGAGAATTGCTCCTCATTTTATCCATTTTTGTTTTTCAACCTGCGTAGTAAGTGTCTGCATTGTTTTCAACATTTCTAAGTCTAAAATCTCAGAAGGTTGTAATTCCTCATTCAAAAGAAATGCTTCTGAAGCTGCCTGCTTTGCAGCTGTATCAGCCCTTGCATTCCCTTTTGAAATTCTATCCTGTTGCTTGGTATGAGCTATGCATTTACAAATAGCTACTTTCTGAGGTAACTGAATAGATTCTAAAAGATCTAAAATAAACTGCGCATGATTGATTGATTTGCCAGTAGATGTTATCATTCCTCAATTTTTCCACTGTTGCGCAAAAACATGTACAGTAGAGAAAGCATACTGGCTATCAGTAAAAATGTTTATGCATTTACCCTTTGCTAAGGTACATGCCCGTGTCAAGGCAATTAGTTCTGCTGCCTGTGCAGATAAATTGTGTGGTAAAGATTTTGCTTATATAATCTCAGTATCAGAAACTACTGCATATCCTACTAGGTTTTGTCCTGTGGGACCCCTTTTGCATGAGCCGTCCACGTAATATGTCACCTCGGCATCATCCAAGGGAACATCTGTAAGATCTTTTCTAGGCAGTGTCTTTTGCTCAATCTCCTGCAGGCAGCTGTGCAGTGTGCCATCTGCAGGAGTTGGAAGCAAGGTAGACGGATTCAAAGTTGTACATCTTTCAGTTGTCATATGAGGTTGGCTCAACAATATAGTCATACAGGAAAGATGCCTAGCAGGAGAAAGATATGCTACTTTTTCTTGCAGTAAAATAATCGCGACTGCATGAGGCACTCTCAGTGTGAGAGGGTGGAACAACACTACTGAGGCCGAAGCCTGTACTGCCATTGCAGCTGCGACTACTGCTTGTACACAGTGGTGCAATGACCGCACCACTGGGTCCAGTTGTGATGAATAGTAAGCAATGGGGCGTTGTTTGTCCTCATGCTGTTGCGTTAGCACTGATGTCATATAACCTTGCTTACAATCTACAGTTTGGAAAAAAACGTTTATGATAGTTTGGTAATCCTAAGACTAGTGAGGATGCTATCAGCTGTTTCAATTTGCAGAAAGCAGATTCTGCTTCTGGTGTCCATTGTAATAAATCCTGTGCTGCCATAGGCTTCTTGTATATCAAACTGGTCAGCAGTGCAGATTCCAAAGCATAGTTTGGGATCCAGCTCCGACAAAAGTTGGTCGTACCCAGGAAGGACATCATTTCCTTCATGGTAGTGGGTTTCGGTGCTTGTAAAATCGCTATTTTTCTGTCCTCATCTAATGTTCTGCCCTCTTTAGATATTACATATCCTAGGTATCTAACTTGCTTTTTCCAAAGCTGTAATTTGTTTTTATTTACTTTATGTCCCTGAATAGCTAAAAATTGTAACAATGCTACAGTATCTTCCTTACAATCTTGCTGGGTGGGGGCTGCCAGCAGGATGTCATCAACATAAAGTAAAATCTGACTGCCTCTCGGTGGGGTAAATCCCGCCAAGTTGCTTGCCATTTCTTGTGAGAATATTGTTGGGCTTTCACAATATCCCTGTGGTAGTCGCGTGCATGTATACCTTTTCCCCTGAAATGTGAATGCGAACCAATGTTGTCTGTCAGGGTGTATCGGTATCGAAAAGAACGCATTGCTGATATCTACCACAGAAAAATATTTCTGCTGAGGTTTCAAATCATTCAACAGGGTGTGTGGATCCGGCACCGTAGGTGCCCTTGGTATTACTGCATCATTTACAGCTTGTAAGTCCTGGACTATGCACCATTCTCTGTTTGCTTTTCTGACAGGAAATAAAGGTGTGTTACATGGTGAATCAGGTGATTCCACCAGTACTCCTTCCTTGAGTAAAGCTGCTATAATAGGTTTGATTCCTACCTCTGCATCTTTTCTCAAGGGATACTGTCTCTTTTGTGGTCTAAATGCTGACTTTGGCGTAATAATAACTGGTCCTGCTGTACGAATCAGTTCTACATCTGATTTGCCTGTTGACCAGAGAGTTTCTGGTATGCCTTGTAAGGCATCTTCTTCCTCTTCTGATAAGAGTGCTAATCAGCTGTCCTCATTTGACTGCAAATGCACAGCTGGGTGTGTCTGTGTTATCCAATTTAACTTCTGCTTTTGTACTCCCTGTCCTGACAGTTCTAACTCTGTCTGTTTTTCCCACCTCGTGACTTTTTCACCCAGGTCTGTCCATTTCACATTTTTGTCCTTGGTTAAGCTTACATGTGGTAATCGATTAGATTTATAAAGTGTAAAGAACTCCTGGGGTAATGAACAGCTAACTACACTGTTCCCTTCCATATCCCAGTACAGATTACGCAATACTAATCTGTTTGCACGGTTTCTAAACAACTCTTGTTCATATTCCTTATCAGGTCCTGGTGTGTTACAATAATGCAGAGTACAGTGCAACAATTGCTGTTTGTCAGTGTCAAGAGAGGGGAACTTGCTGATGGCTACGTTCATCAGCTCTTCGGTTACTGCCCCTGGACCAGTTGTAACTAAGTCCTGGCTGTACCAATAAAATTTTTCACCCTCCGATCACACTGCAAAAGTATCAGTTTGTCGCTGTGCTTCCATACCCTGCATAGTTGGAACTATTGCTATGTAAAATAGCTGCATAAGGTCTCTGCCCAAAAGGTTTACTGGGCATTTTGCAGAAACAACAATTTTGCTTTTCTAGGTTTACCCTGAAACAGGATCAGTTATCACAACGTTATGGGAGAGGGGCTCCCGATACAGCTGTCCATTAGCTGCTTTCACTAATATGTAATCCAGTGACTCTGAATTCTCTGGTAGTTTGGAGGGGTGTATCAGGGTCCATGAGGCCCCTGAGTCACACAAAAATGTGACTTCCCCCCCTTCTACCAGGAGTGTAACTTCTGGTTTCGTGTCTGCTAAATAGAGCTCCAAGCTCAATAAAGCTAAGTCTAAAATTTCATTTTCTTCACTATCCATGGCTTCATGCACTTCCTCTATTTCTCCTGTGACATCCTTATCTGTGACTTCATGCACTTCCTCTATTTCTCCTGTCACATCCTTATCTGTGACTTCATGCACTTCCTCTATTTCTCCTGTCACATCCTTATCTGTGACTTCATGCACTTCCTCTATTTCTCCTGTCACATCCTCTACTCCCTCTATCACATTTGCATTTGTCTTTTCTTGGCTATTCTCTTCTAGTGATTCCTGGCTATCATAAAGTCAGTCCTCGCCCTCCTTATCATTCGTAGTTGCCTTCTTGTTTTTCTTGCAATCCCTTGCCAGGTGTCCCTTCTTACCGCATTTAAAGCACTCCCCCCTTTTCTTTCGCCCTTCAAAGTCCTCTGATCGTTGATCAGACTGTTTATTTCCCTGGGCATTTTTCTTGCCCTTTTTTCCAGACTGTACTACATAAACTTCTGCTCCATCTTCTACAGAGAATACTTGGGCTTTCTTTTTCTTTTTACTGTTAAAATGCCTTTCGGCATGTCTAGCATATTCAAGTAGTGACTGTAGTCTACTTGTACGATGATCTACCATGTGCTTTGTAATAAAGCTGCTTATAGACAAAATACTGCCTTTTAAAAATGCATTCTTTAACTGCTGCTCATACGGGGAATCATGTGTTTGATCTTCAGGTACCTGCATTCCACAATGGTTATTAAAACACTGTAATAATCTAGCATAATATCTGTCAACAGTTTCACCTTCTTGTTGGATGCATTGATTAATGCAAGTCCAGTCTGCCCTAGGTTTCCATTTCTCAGAGATTCGGTCTGTAAGACCTTTCACTCTGTTGTCTAGTTCTGCGCTACTATGTGGGAGGGGTTTGTGTTCTGCGTCATGGGGATTCCAGTTGCCACTGATCATGTGCCAATCTGGTCCTATGATTTGTCTGACTACTTTTTTTACTTCCTCTCCGTTTAAGTTATAACTTAACCTCATGCCTTGTAGGTCTTCTAAAAATTTTCTAAAATTAACTTTTGGATGGGAAATTCCCTCAGTGGCTTTCCGAATATCTTCCGGTGTCCACTGTCTGTAAACTAAGAGAGTTGGGTCTGGTCCTTCTTGTTCTGCCTGAGGATTAGGAACTTCTATTAGTGGGCACATTTCTTCTTCACTTATACATCGTGAACTTCTACCCATTTGATATAACTCAATGTCCCCTTTTGAGTTTCCTACCCGTGTTCGAGACCTGGTCTCGATGGGATCTCTAACAAACAGTTTTGCTTTTACAGGGACAGCAGGATATCGTGGGGGTGGACCAGCTTGTCTGCTCGCTTCATATTCTGGTAAGGGAAGTGGAGGGGGTGGAGGGGCTGATGCTATTACTAAGTTATTATCCTCTTTATTTAAAAACATTGCTTTAGAGTTATTGCTCTTCTGTTCTCTACGGTTTGCTTCCTCAATCCACCTGTGTGCCTGAGGAATTCCTAATTGATGTTGCTTTTTTACCTGACCTCTGGAATCAGTTTTAAGTTGTTTCATAAGTTTAATAAGCGAGGATTTTTCTAATTTACCATCAAATTCATACTTATTAACCCATTTTGAGTAGTATTTAACATTATTGGCACGTTGTAATTGCATAAATTTTGCATCCTCAGTTAACGGCGGAGTTTGGGATCTTTTCATGCACTTATTTCCCATTTTATTCTAACCTTTTAAATGTTACGTAACCCTTCTTATTTTTACGTGGTACCACAATTTTTCTTTTTCACAGTCTATCTAGAATAACTGCCTTACCTATTCTGTTTCCCTGATCTATGACAAGACTGCAATCTTCCTGTCCCTGACTTGTACAAGACAAATCCCCTGACAGACAATGCAAATCAAGTCCCTGATCTAAAACAGAAAAAGATAAATCTCACCTTACCTGAGCCTCCATGATTGATCGTCTGGTTCGAGGTAAACCCGCCCTTCAGTTGCAGATCAGAACAGTGGCTGGCCTCTTTTGGACGACAATTCAGTTGGAGGTCTTTTCAAATAAGAAGAACCAATGTGGTTTCTTCCCCGTATGGTTTCAAGCCACCTGGCCTGTCTGATCTGGTCAGAGAGGAGGTTTCTGGTCTGAAGGACTAATCTGTCGAAGGAAAAAACTTCAAAGACCAATACACGTAAGGTTCAGGTTAAGGCACTTTAATTCTTGCAGCAAGGAGACAAAAACATGCATGCAAAAATACAGAGTTTGTCTAACTAAAATCAGGAAGTGAAGCCATTCTTACACTATTCTTACAAGACATTGCCTACTGAAGCTGACATAGCTAATCACAAGTTTACAATATTCCCCAGGATTCACGAAGCCTCCGTGTAAGAGTTATAACTCTTACACGGAGGCTGCAGTTAAACGGAGTGATGTCAGCATGCTCTGCATATTCATGAGAGCATGCTGAATCACACCTAAGTCGAACACGGCCGTGTAAGACAGTAGGGGGCGTGTCCGTAGGCTGAGCCCTGCAAGCGGACATGCCCCCAGAAGTCTAAAAGTGCCCAAAGTACACACCCACAACAGAGTCCACGGAAATGTGAATAAACACAACACAACACATGCCCCTACAGACTATTAAACATAAAAGAAATATAAATGTACATGTCATATTTTTTTTAAATTGTAAAGATGTTTAACCGTGAGTGCGCTCGTTTGCGCGGGCGTGCCCGTAGCGCAGCTACAGTTAGCAGTCAGTGGGAAAGCATATAAGAACTACATATGCAAAATAAGCCAGGAAGCAATAGCGAAGCGGTAGAGATGCCAGCTGCAGAGCAGGCATTCATGGTTCGAGCCCCCACAACACAAATTTTATTTTTCTCAAAATAAGCAGGAAACAAGTCCCTGACACATATATGTACACATAAAACCAGAATATATGTAAAATGCAATGTAATAGCCTATTTATATTGAATAAATGTGAGCTAAGAAATGAATATAAACTGCCAGATATGCCCATAGCTGAGCTACAGTTCAACAGAGTGAGGTTATGTGCCCGTAGATAAGCATAGGTTTAACTGGTGCAAAATGAGTGCCTGTAGCCGAGCAGTGGTTTACCACACTAAATATATGTGCTTCTAATTGCGCTAAGCGGCATATGCGTGCCAATAGCCAAATTAGTGTTAAACGGCGTACCCGTTTGCGAGCTGCGCAGCAAACGAGCTAACCGACGGGCAACGGTGAGCAAGCTGTATCAAAAATGCCTTTACACAGACACACCCCTCAACATGTCTAGACAGTCCTGAAAAATAAAAAGCAGTGGCCAGGTTCGAACCCAGGATACTATACACCATAGTCAAGGTACAGAACCACTAAGCCATGACAGCAGTACCTAGAAATGCAATATTAGCTCATATATAGGAATGAATACAAACTACAGCATGACAATGCAGGTTTACTGAAGTTGATACAATTCCAAACTGGCCAATCACAGATATTTGCGGGAAAAATGGACTATATAAGCCCCATAGGCGGGAATACACAGCATAAACGATTGTAGAACAGACCTGCAGTTAGAATGTCAGGTGTAGGTGAGGGTAGTCGCTTCCGAGCGCAGAGGTGGGGTGTTGAGGAGTCCAGGTACATGGCCTGGCTCCTAGTCCACAACCATGAGGCCCAACTCATGCAGGGCCATGTCCTTTGGGGAGCGTACAAGGCTGAGGCGTGGGACCAGTTGGCTCATGAACTCACCAGTGCCACAGGAATTCCTAGGACAGGTGAGCAGGTCCGTCACCACCATGCGGACCTGAAGAGGCGTAAGCAGGACCAACTGAACCGTTGGATCCAGGAGGCCCGGCAATCACCCAACGCCCCACCACTGAGTAAGTATAAATTAATTATGTTTGTAGAAAGTTAAACTACCTGAAATCATAGAGATGTGTATTCCAATATTACTTCATTTATATTACAGCTGCAGGTGTCCGTTCTGCGAACCGCAGAGCCTATGCTGATAGGCTGGTGCGGTTGCGCCACCAGGCAGGTCAGTAATCCACTACTAGTAACTGTAAAGATATATAAATGTATGACAGTTAGCATAAGAGTGCAGTGTAGCCAGGAAGAAATTAAATCTGCAACTCACAGAGTGTGAAAGTGTATGCAAGTATTGCCTGATTACAACAGTTCCCAGCCTGTAAGTTGAAACTAATCATGAGACTGTCCAACACATATTTTAAATAAAACTGCCCTGCCTGTAAGAAAATAGTACACAACCTGCAGCAGCAGGTAAAGTATAGCTGCAAAAAAAAAGGGAAAAGGGG